>NW_003852599.1:2292684-2306614 GCF_000181295.1 Otolemur garnettii | reverse complement strand
ATTTGACTGCTGAGGCCACCCTAGAGTGGCCGGGGTCACCTTGCCCCCTTGGATTTCGAATAGAATTGTTAATTTGAAGGGCCCGGTTGGACGTGCCATTCCTCATTCCTGGGTCTCCAGAACCCTGCTCTGTTGTCTTCTGTGGCAGTTCCAACATGCTCCGAAAGGGCCAATGTCCACAGACCCTCTGGGCTGTAACTCCATTCTAATGGTCAGTTTTGCAAGGATCCAACTCCGAGAAATCCCCAGGTTGTATTTGTGTCCTGCCGCTGGGCTCAGCGTAATGGCCCTGACAGTCGAAATAAGCAATTGGCCAATTTCCTTCAGGAACGTTTGAAATAAAAAGCAGTTTGTCTGAGTGGAAGAAATGGTGAGAGCCTCAAATGGAATTGCTTAAATTTATTGCTGGAGAGTTTTTACATATCGAGCCAAAGGCATATCTTGTTGCACTCGGTCTTGGGCTTTTGGAAGTGCCGCACTGCGCCAGGGATGGAGTGGTCTGGGCTGGCTCCAAGGTTGGGCTGGCTCCAAGGTTGGCCTGCAGCGTATCCCTCTCATACCACTGTTCCCAGCCACAGGTCTGCCCCATGCTGTGGGAAAGATTCGAATGCCAGGATGGGAAATACTCCAGACTTTTTCACTGGAAAGCAAGAAGTGGTACCTGTACTTCTAAGAAGGATGTTGATCAAGGCTCGGCATCCTTAGTGTCGGCCATGACCCTCAGCTGCTGGGTGGGCTGAAGGCTGCAGCAGATGTAACTTTCCAGGTGGGACTTGCAGTCATTGAGTGATGCGGGCAGGAGGCAGGAAATGTGGGATTTTCGGGGAAGAGTCCCTGCAGCAGTTTTTCCTCGTTGGATCGGAAAATTTCGATCTCAACTTCTGGAAGACACAGAAGACTTTTATACAAGTCAGCATTCGAGTAATGTGTAAATTATTTTCAGAATGGCAAGAAAGTGTGGTCAAAAGAGCTTGACCAGGCTATTATCAGATCAGAGATCTAGTCTGACTTGGCAGAAGTTTACTGTGTAACCACGGGCAAGTCACTTTTCTCTGGACCTCCTTTTCCCTAGCTGTGAAATAAGGTGAGTGGACAAAATAATCTGATGTCCCTCCCAGCTCCAACATGCCGTGATCTGTGCCTCTTTCCTGATCACACTCCAAAATCTTCTCTTTCTATTTTGTTTTTCTCTCTCTGCAACTATGGCTTACATGTTTGATACACCTTGGAGACCTCCTATGGCAATGTTGACCTCAGTGCATTTTATTTGCTATCCTGAGAGGATGCCTCCTGATACAGTGGAAAGAGTATAGACTTAGGAGTCAGCCAGGCCTGGGTTCAAATCCCTGGTCTGCCTCTTACTTCCTGCCCTTTCAGAATGTCAGTCTGGAAATCATGTTGTGAGGATGAGATAAGATGTGTCATAAATCGTCAAAGAATGAGCTGGGCAAACACAGGTGCTCACCCACCACAAATTTCCCTCCTCTTCCCACACTCAGACCCACGTAGACTGCATCAATTATATCACTGCTGGGTGAGGGGGGACCCCACCTTGATTTTTGCCTGGGTCTGGAACTCTTAAGAGAAGTGCTATTGTTCATGTTATCGTCTAAGCAGTTGGAATGAAAGAGTCCTGGACCAAATGATAGATGTGCTTGGAAGTCCTACACTAATAAATAGCTTGGTCTGGGAATTGAGGGGGACCCCTGGGATTATCCTTAAGTAAAATAGATTATAGCTAAACTGCCCTCGACAGCGGGGAGGTCCTATTAACTGCAGAACTTTTGTCTTGCTGAGCAAAGAGATTAAGTAGGGAACAGGAATCTAGGAACAGAGTAGAATTATTCTGTAGGGGAGAGGGATATTCGTAGGGTTAGGGGACAGAAAGAGAGCTGAGTGAGGCATAGGAGAGAAGAGACTTGAGGAAAAGATGGAAGTGCTTACAGGGGACTTTAAAAAGGCAGCTGACCTACTTAGATCAATTCACACACTACATGTGCACAGAGATTTGCCCTCGTATCAGAGATGTCACGTAGTGATATGGACACCCGTATATATAGGCACGGTGCTATTGAGGGCCATGCAAATGAATCTCTGAGAGAGAGAGAGGAAAAAACCACCCATGTATGCTCTCTGGCTCTGGAGACACCTACGCACTAAGCCCCGGGGACACTAGTCTGTGTCAACCCTTTTCCCTCCACCTCCCCTCGTGCCAGGAGACCTGGCTGGGGTCAGAACTGCTGTCTATGTAAGTGGGGCTCAGAGCCCTGCACTGGCTTACAAATGGAGCAGGATGCTGAAGCCCCTAGAAAAGGTGACTTTTCTCATTCTCTTGCATCTGGTGGCCTGAATGATAACATATTTTCCTGCTTGCAAAAGTAATACACTTAATCACTACAAATGCAATAATGAGCAAAGCAGGCATGACCTTTCCGTTCCCATGCAGGATGAGGGCAAGAACCCAGCCCGTGAGGACTTGAAAGAAATTCAAGAATGCTGGGAGTGTAGACAAGGAGGGGGGAGCGAGAGGATGAGGCTGGAAATGGACACAGGCCAGATCATAAGTGCTTGTAAAATATGTTCAAAGATTTGAATTTGATCTTCAGGGCCACAGGGAGCCATTGAAGAGTTTTTAGCTTTGCCTTGTAGAAAGATCGCTTTGGCTTCTCTGTGCATGCTGAGCCCTTCCCATACAGCCAGGACCCTTTAAAGCCACTGTGATGAAAGGCAGCAAAGTCCGGCCACGACTCAAGATCACGGGCTTGGGCTAGGCCTGGCCATACAAAGTGGGCGGGACTCTCACCTCGGCTCACTGTGCACGGGCTGAGGCAGAGTCAGTCATTTTTAGATTTTTATTTTAATTAACATTTACCGAGGGCCTAAAATTTGCCAGGTCAGAAATGCTGTTTCATGCTCAGGGCAGCCTTCAAAACATGCAAAGTGAGTCTCATCTTAGAACTGAATGGAGAGAGGAAGAGGCAGGGGACCGACATCATGGAGTCCCATCCATCTTCCAGGTCTGAAGCTAGGGGCTGGCCTTCCTTAATCCCATCTGAACATCTATGAGATCAAGACTATTATCTTTATTTTAAGATAAGGAAACTAACCTTGGAGGTGAAGTAGTTTATCCAAGAACATCAAAGTAAGTGGTGCAACTGGGATTTTTCTTCCCCCAGTTCTTGGGCTGCAAGTCAAGTTCATTATGCTAGGTCATTTCCTGAAACCTTAACAGAAAATCTTTTGCCTTGCAGAGTCATCCTAGCTCTTACGTGCTGCGTGGGGAAGATACAGCAGAACTAAGATGAGGGCATCTGCAGAGCCCAGGGCATCCTTGTACTGGCAGCCTGGGAGGGTGAGCTCTCTCCAGCTCCTCAGGGATGGCACAGTGTTCCATACTCTCCTATGGCACCAGCAGGGATGGAAGTCAGGGCTGCAGTGTGATGGGGCTCATAGCCTCAGTCATCACATGTCTTTGATTTCTTAGGGTCAGCCGGTTACTGGAAAACAGGCTGTCCAGGACAAATGGCAGGTAGGAGTACAGTGCAGTGAAGGGATATTGGTGTGGAGTCAGAACTCTCTGGGTTTAAATGCAAGCTCTGCTATCTAGGAGCCATGGAACCTTTGTACTACAGCAAGTCACTCTGAGGCACCCTGTCTGCCCCTGTGATCTTGGACAAGCTTCTTTGAACCTCTGTTTCCTCGTCTGTAAAATGAAGGTAATTATAGAACTTACATGACAGAATTGTGTTGATTAACGAAATAAAACAATGTGTGAACTTGGTGCCTGCATGCTCTAAGTTCCCAATAAATGTCACCTATTATTGGCAACCCTTCACTTAGGAACCACGTCTATAAGATGGGAATAATCAAACCCTTGGTGAAGAGTTTGGGTGGTAGTGGTAGGAATGAAAGGACAAAGTGTCCACAGGGAATCCAGCATAGCGATGACCAGCCTAGTACCTAAGGGGTGCCCAACCCTTGGGTCTGAGCCTTTCCCTGGGTAAAAGAAATCACCAGCTGTTTTCACCAACTGCAAATATTTACTGGAAATCTTCAAGGCTGGTCCTTTGCTTTGTCAATCCTCGAGGGAGCTGCTCAGATGGTGTTTGCTGTCACACACCCCCTCTCTGCCTATACTCGGGGCTTCCAGGAGAGCTATGAAATAATTAAACTATTCCTCTCCCCAGATGGCAATCCCCTCCCATTACTTCCCTTTACCAATTACACACATCTTTTGAGCAGCATTTTCCATGCCCTGCTCACAAAGGGTAATGAGGGGTGAGACCTGCTCTGGCTGGAATTCCAACCACAGAGCCTCACTCCAGATAGATTTTCAAGTCACTTCAGCAACTTGGGAGTTCTGAGAGCAGTGCTAGGAATGGTGAGGTGCTCTGCCCCTTCCCCAAAGGCAGCAACAAGGCGCACGAGTGCCATGTCAGGGAGGCCACTTACCCTCTAATAGGGTGACCAGACGTCCCACTTTTTGTCCCACATCCTGCGGCATTTTTAAAAAGTTCCAATTTTTGGAAAGAATGCACGAACAGGCGGGAGAACAGGAAGGAAATATATGGTTTTTGGCTGCCATGTGGCTATTTCGCCAGGATATGAGTTTTATATTATTTTTGTTAATTTTATAATGTTAAACTGTAATAATAACAAATAATTGTTGAGAAGTGATTATCGAGAACTGCTTATCAAAGTTTGCATTGTTGTCAGGCCCCAATGGTGTCCTGCTTTACCAATGTTAAAATCTGGTCACCTTATCCTCTACTCAAGTCAAGTTCCTTTCTGGTGGCCTGATCTTGATCTTGCCATCTCCCTTTATTTTTCCACCCCATTTTCCTGATTCTGTTTGCAGCGGGACTCCCCATTCTGTCTTATGTCTTCTCTTCTCTTTCTCACCTGGCTCCCTCCTTGCCAGGTTCCAGCTTTTGTGGAGGTCACTAATGAGCTGTGTGTTGTTACACCTGATGGTTGATCTCAGAAAACAGTGGTTCTCAGGAACCGTTATCGTGGCTTCTCCGTAGCATATAGCCCTGCTGAGCAGCCCCTCCTTCTCTTTTTAAATTTCAAATTATTATGAGGGTACACATTTTTATATTATGTTGTTCTCACTTCCAGGGTAAAGTTCCAGTTGTAAAAGAGAGGTGTGTTGTACACCCTCAAAATGTGCACGTTAGGTGAGATCCCTCCACATGCCTCCCTCCTTTGGCCAATTGTCCTCCCACCTCCTCTCCCTTCTCCCTTTTCTCCCTGCCCCTGTACTGGACTATATTTGTGTTTTATTGTTCATATGAGCATGTAATTGTTTTTATATTGGCTTCATACTAGTATTGAGTACATTGAATATTTATTTTTCCATTCTTACGATACTTTACTAGGAAGAATGTGTTTCAGCTCCATCCAGGTAAATGTAAAAGAAGTGAAATCTCCATCTTTTTAATGGTTGAATAGTACTCCATGGTATACATATACCACCATTTGTAGATCCATTCATGGGGTGATGGGCATTTGGGTTGCTTCCACGACTTGGCAATTATAAATTGAGCCATAATAAACATCCTGGTGCCAGCGTCTTTGTGGTAAAATGATTTTTGTTCTTCTGGGTAGATACCCGGTAATGGGGTTGTGAGGGATCAAATGGAAGGTCTAGCTTGAGTTCTTTGAGGGTTCTCCATACATCTTTCCAAAAAGGCTGCATTAGTTTGCAATCCCACCAGCAATGTAGAAGTGTTCCCTTCTCTCTACATCCACACCAGCGGCTGCAGTTTTGGGACTCTGTGATGTGGGCTAATTTTACTGAGGTTAGGTGATATCTCAGAGTGGTTTTGATTTGCATTTCTCTGATGATTAAAGATGATGAGCATTTTTTTGTGTGTTTATTGGCCATTTGCCTGTCATCTTCAGAAAAGTTTCTGTTCAAGTCTCTCGCCCACCCCTCCCTGAAACACGTTCTTTGCTTGGTGTCTGTGCCATCGATCACTCTTATTTTTCTTTCTATTTTCTTGGCTTCTTCTTTTAAGTCTCTTCTATATTCATTTCATCCCCACAACTTCAAGGGCCTCTCTCTTTCCTATTTACACTCGCCCTTGGTGGTTTCATCCTGTAATACAGCTTTAAATACCATCTGGATGCTGATGACTCCAAAACTTATGTCTTTAGCCTGACATTGTCTTTTGCACCCCAAACTCATACTGTTATGTTCCACGCAGCTGAGAGAAGGATGGACCCCACTTCAGATGTAATTAATTAATAGAAATTTATTAGGAATTTAATACACCTGCAGGTGCACCTACAGGGGGCTGTTGTGGTGGGCAAACAAGCAGCCACAAATAGCAAATTCAAAAGGCCTATATACTGTGATTATTGCTGAAGCAAGCAAGCTTGTACAAAAGCTAAATCATTGTTGTTGCAGCACAACTCAGCACAGTTCCAGGGGTCACAAAATAAGGGTACATACATTGGTCTATAAAGGATTACACAACTCTGGGTGGGAGTACATGCTGATTTAGCTCATATTTCTTATAGGTCATAAGGTACTTTAACTGATAGATCACAAGATGGGAGGCACAGTTCAAAAGGGTGTTAAGCCGCGGTACATAGTTCAGCATAAGTTGAGAAAGTTTTCCAAAGAACTCGGGACTTTCCATCAAGGACTCAACCCTTCCCTGTGCTCAACCCCTCCCTGCATACTTCCTTATTTCAGGCTGCTTCTCCACCCTTGAGGGGCTGGGACTAAAAGGCTTAGGAGAGGTTTCCTTTTCAAGGGTAGGGGGCTTGTTCCCCACTGGTCTCAATGGGGAATCGGGAATCAAGGGGTCTAGGTCATCACAATACTTGACCTCTCCGTGTGGATGTAAAATGAACACCTCAGTTTTGATATGTCCCACACTGCAGTCTTGAATTTTTCCTTTTAAATTTTTCTGCTGTTTACCGTATCTCAGTTAATGGTAACTTCATTATTATTATTATTATTATTATTACTTCATCAGGTGAATTATCTTAGAATTTTCCTGGGTTCTTTGTTTTTCTCTCACACCCTGCTTTCAATCAATCAGTGAAAATTGTCACTATTTTCAAAATATATTACCGAAGTTTCATTTCTTGCCATCTCCAAATCTGTTTGCCTAGTTGAGGCCACTCTCTTTTCTGAATGACCATGAAGTCTCCAACTTGTCTCCTTGCCTCTGCTCTTATCCCTCCTGCCTATTTTTCTATTATCAAATGGCAGCCAGTGTGATCTTTTAAAAACAATTAGATCATGTCATTCCTCTGCTCATTTTCCTCCAGTGGCTCCTCGTCTCAGTTGGAATAAAATAAAAAGTCCTTATCACCATCCATAAACCCAACATGGACTTGCCTCTTTATCTCTCTCACCTCCTTGTCTATATCTATCTCCTTGATAAGCTGAGTTTGGAGAATCCTCAACTCCTGTTTACCAAACGCATCATGTGCACTCCAATATGAGTTGGCTGTTCTGTTTTTCCAGGAACACTCTCTCTGGCTCCCAGTTATCACCTGCCTGGCTCATCTTCACATCTTTCAGGTCTCTGCTCACATGCTATCTTTTCAGAGAACCTCTCTTGACTTCCTTCTATCCTCTGAAAGATTACCCTCCAGCCTCCCTAATAATTCTTAATGATCTGTCTGCTGCTGGTGGTGGATGTTTTTTGTAGTCTCACTGCTGTTTGTTTTGGGGAGTCTGTCTTTCACTTCTTTAAGCATTTCATGTAAAGTTATTTCCTATTTGGTGTCTCACAATTGTAGTGTCTAAAGTCTTTGGGGGAAGGTTACGTTTGTTGTTTTTTTGGTTCTGTTATTATTCATGGTGCTTGGTTTCCTTGTGTGTTTGGTGATCTTTGAATGTGAGTTTGTATGTGGTTGATCTTAATCTATGGAAAATACAAGTCAATAAACTGAGGATGCTTTCCTCTAGAGAAGATTTATATTTTCTTTTACCAGGTACCAGAAGGTATGATCAACCAGAAATCTTTTTAGCTTCTTTCAGGATTGCTAGCTAACTCTGTGAGTCTCAGGCTCAGGTCTCCCATTGTGCTGCTTGCTGACTAGTAACTCAGTTCCTAGGTTGCCCCTCTTCCTCCAACTCCAACCTCATAGCTTACTTTCTTTTTTAATTTAAAAAAATTAAATGTTTTTGATTATATGAATCACTTTTGTAATGACTGAGTCATGCTATATGTGTTCCCATTACCCAAACTGGTAGATTTTAGACATAAATAGAAGATTTTCAAAAGAAGATAAACAAATGGCAAATAAACATATGAAAAATTGCTCAATGTCACTAATCATCAGGGAAATGCAAATTAAAGCCATATTGAGTTATCACCTTATTCCTGTTAGAATGGCTTTTATTAAAAAGTTCAAAAAATAAATGCTGGTGTGGATGTAGAGAGAAAGGAACACTTAAACACTGTCATTGGCACTGCAAATTAGTACAACCCCTATGGAAAAATAGTATGGCTATTCCTCAAAGAAATAAAAGCAGACCCACCATTTAATCTAGCAATTCCACTACTGGGTATCTACTCAATGGAAAAAAATGTCATTTTATGAAAAAGGCATCTGTACTTAAATATTTATTGCAGCACAATTCATAGTTGCAAAGATGTGGAATCAACCCAAGTGCCCATCAATTCAGGAGTGGATTAATAAAATGTGTATTCTGTCGAGACTTGAAAAAGGACGAATCAAGGCCTTTTACAATAATTTGGATGGAAATGGAGACCATCATCCTGGGTGAAGTATCTCAAGAACAGAAAAACAAACACTGCATGTACTCACTATAAAATTGGAACTAACTGATGAGCACACATGTGCACAGAGGGAAATAAAACTCAGTGGCTATCGGATCAGCGCCTGTAGCTCAGCAGCTAGAGTGCCAGCCACATACACTGGAGCTGGTGGGTTTGAATCCAGCCTGGGCCTGCCAAACAAGGACAACTACAACCAACAAATAGCCCGGCATTGTGGCAGAAGCCTGTAGTCCCATCTATGTGGGAGGCTGAGGCAAGAGAATCGCTTAAGTCCAAGAGTTTGAGGTTGCTGTGAGCTGTGACACCATAGCACTCTACCGAGGGTGACATAATGAGACTTTGTCTCAAAACAAACAAACAAACAAAGAAAAAAACCTCAGTGGATGTCAAGTATGTGTATAGAGGGAGGGACAGCTTACTATTGCTCATGGTTCATGGCCTTTTTCTTCCAGCCTCTTAGAAATGTACCCCATGTCCTAAGAGCCTATGTTTTGTGCAGTATATAATTGTGTTTGGGTAGAAGAGTCTCTCAGAACATCTTAACCATAGTTCCAGAAGTAGAAATATTTTTTGTTTTACTACCATGACCCCCTTAATTAATCACAATCTGACACAATATCTGTGTTTTGTTTATTTATTTTATGTCTTCCCCAAACGAAACACAGGCCATAGGAGAGTAGGGATTTGGGCTGACTGGTTCATTGCTATATCCCTAGTGCCTAGAATAACATCTTGTGTACAAGTAGTAAACATTCAATTTACATTGTTGACTGAAAGAATACGGTTCAACTTCAGGAGGTTATTTTAAGAATTTGCAAGGAGAGTTGGGAACTCTGAAGGCAATGTATAACAGGAAGAGCTGCTGGGCTGGGCTCCATAAGGCTAGGAAGCCGTGTCTGCTTCTGACTCTAAGGTGGTTCTGGGTTTTGGTCAGGTGTCCATCCCCAAATATTGCAGGTCAAGAAGATGGCCAGGTCAGATAGCACGTGGAAGCTGGGCTGCAGGAGTCTGAGCAAAGGAATTTCCTTTAGAAAGAGGCATGGTTGGGGCATGTAAGGATTTGACTAACTTCAGAACAATCTTTGAGAGTTAAACTGTGAAGAACCAATACGTGATGGAGTAAGTATTTTGAGAAGGCAGAGACCCGCCATGAGTGATGACAAAACACCCAAGTCCAATCAAGGGAAGAAGGCAGGAGTCTCAGGGAGACGTGATTACACTGAATAAAGTTGTAGCCTGATCAATTATATTGAACCATGTTCCGAGTGGTCAGTCAGGGAGTAAGAAGTGGCTGTGTTTCTCCTTGTCCTTGCCCAAGGGAGACAGGCCAGGGCACAAGGGAGCAAGGTGTTAAGTTGAGCCAGCTAGCCTAGCAAAGTAGACAGGCTATAATTAAACAATTGCCCACATACCTAAGCTAAATGGTGCTTAGGGCTATGAAGGAAGAGAACAGAGAACCGTGAGAGCTTAGAACAGTGGGATTGATCTAGGTTCTGGGGAATGGGAAGGATCAGAAAAGGCTGCTTGGGGGAACTCTCCTTTGATATTTAAAGCAGCTTGGAAACTTGATTGGCAAAACCTAGGGATGGAGAATGTGTTCCAAATGCCCCAGGCTGTTTGCTGTGCTTCAGACTCACGTGTTCAATGCTTTCCTGCCTCTGGTCTTTGCAAGGGCATTTCTCTGTGCCTGCAAGTCCCTTTCTTCAGATAATCCAATGGCTCACTCTTCACTCAAAGATCATGACCCTGTCACCCTGGCTAGCATAGCACCCCCTGACACTCTGCACTCCCTTTCTCTGACTGATGCTTCTTTTCAACACTTATCCATCCCCTGATTTTGTGTTTTGTACTGTAGTGATTCATTTGTAGTTTGTCTTCCCTCACTAGAATGTAAGTAAACTTCATGTGGGTAACAGTTTTGTCTTTTGTTCACTGCTATGTATCCACCCGAGTGCCTCAATAAATAGATGTTGAAAGATTAAATTAAAAGGAGCAAAGTCCATCTAGGAACAGAAGGCCAGTTCTGACCAGTGTGGCTGGACTTCAATGGCAAGAGAAGAAGTAAGACGGGTAGGCAGGGGCTACACAAAATGGACTTTATTCAAGGGTTTAAGCTCCATTCTATCAGCCACGGAAAGCCACCGCAGCACTAATGAATGGGAATATTGGGATGAAATTTCCATCTTAAAAGGCCATCCTGGTTTTGGTGCAAAGACTAGATGGGTGGGGGTAAGAGAATGTGGAAAGATGGAGACCTGTTTGTAGGCTATTGTAGTTTTCCATCCTGGGGATGAAGGTACCCTGGACTAGGGGAAGGATGGTGGAGGTGAGGAGAAGAGGTGAATGCAAATAAAGTTTATGAGGCAGAATCAGTGGGATGCGGGAATACATTTTTATGTAGAGAGTGAGAGACAAGGAGAGTTCAGGGATTAATTTGAGGTTTCTGACTTATGAACCTGATGGATGGTGGTCCATTTGCTATAAATGGCACTTTGGAGAAGGAGGTGTATGAGGGCAGGAGAGGTCAGGAGAGGGTTGGAAAAATCAGACCATATCAGAATTTAAGATTTAGAAGGTGGGACACCCCTAGGGGGCAATCTTGGGGTTTGGTATGAGCTCCAGGCTTAGCCTACAAGAGTGGACAAAAACAAAATCCTTGTCCTTAATTGGGAGAGTCAGATGGAACTACTGTACATTAAAAAAAATCTGTAACTCTAGATAGTAAGAAGCAAAACAGAGTAAAGGAACAAAGAGTGGATCGTATCTTGGGCAGGGTGGTCAGGGAAGTTCTTTCTGAAGGGAACATTTGAACATGGACCCGTGAGATGAGAAGAAGCCATTGACACACAAATCTACAGGAATAGACAGTAGATGTTAAGTGTTCTCATAACCAAAATTGGTAAGTGACGTAACACGTATTTAATTAGCTTGACGTAACCATTCCGCAATATGTATGTATTTCAAAACATTGTGTCATATACAGTAAATATCTATAGTTTTTGTCAATTAAAAAATACAAAATGATAAAAAAAAAAAAAAAGGAAGCAAGCAGGGCAGGTCAGCTCTGCCCTTTTCTGCCAGTGTTTGGGACTTGGAAATTATTCTAAGTGTAATGAAAAAACATTGGTAGGTTTTTACGAAGGGGAGTGTCATAATTTGACAAATGTTTTCAAAGGTCACCCCCATACCATGTGGGAAATGGGCTGGAAGGGGCAGGCGTGGAAGGGGACAAGCCAGTGAGGAGGTCACTGCTGGGATCAAGGTGAGCTGGGATGGTGACCAGGTCAAGGTGGTAGGGGGGGCAGGGCCTCGGGGCTGGCTTTGGGACCATTTGAGGGTGGCACTACCGGGACATGCTGCTGGGGTAGGTGTGGGAATAAATGGTGATGGGATTTGCAGGATGACTTGTGTGGTGCACAGACCATGGCTAGGTTGAGGCTGCTGAGGAAGGGTGTAGGGCTTGTCGAGCCCTCATGGATGGTGGAGTCCCCAGGGCTGACGTAGAGAAGTCACACTGAGCCAGGGCCAGAGCCCTCCATGGGGACAAAAGTATGACTCCGAGGTCAGGTATGGCAGCAATGGGAAGGGGGCGTGGTGGCCGAGCCCCTGGGGAGGCATTTCTGTGCTAGAAGGTGACCAGGGTAATGAGGACAGAGGGGCTCAAGAGAATGAGGTAGGAGGAGAGCAGCTCTTAATCATCCCTGTAAGCAGAGGGGGGACCTGTGAGGGGCAGAGATGCCGGAACTGTCACTCAGGAATGGAATTGTATGGGGTGGAGTCCCTCCAGCCCAATGGAAAGGTTGACAGGGGCAATAGTACATTTTAGCATCTGGATCCGCTTTCAACAGGTCCCCCTCTTCTAGCCAACAAAATTATTTTCAGGATTAATTGTGAAATGAAACCAGTAATAATAATGTCCCGAAAAGAAACTGAGCCAAATGTTTCTTTTATTGAACTTCATATATGTTATTATGCCACTAAAATAAATAAAAACAATAAAATGTTATACTATAAAAATTTATAAGGTAACAAAGAGGTTATGATTATATTCATGTACAAAGAGTATTTTGAAAAGAATGGTAGAAAACATATGGCCACTCTTGGTCTGTCACAATGACAGGTAATACATTTCAATTCGTCTTTTCTTGATTCCTTCTTTCATTTGAAAACAAGCAACGATTAAAAAAGAAGAATTCATTTTCCTGTTAAAGATATGATTCAAATCCAGTAAAACAGTTCGCGTGTGAGCTAAAATTTACACTGGCAAACAAGAGATGGTTCATCTTGCAGTTTGCATTTTGTTTTACTGTTTTAAAAATTTATAAGCAAATAAAAATTCCATGTGGCCTCACAGAATGACAGAATCGAAGTAACTCAAGTTCAGTTTCTTTGCTTTGCCATCACCGTGCTATCATTGTTTATTTAGAAGCTTCTTTTTAAATACAGGAATATGTAGTATCATGGGAGTTGGAGACATAAACAGCTCCTGGAGTGAGCTCGAGAGATGCTGAAGGTCGGAACACTCCGGAAAGGAGTGCAGCTGAGTCCCCATGTGTGGGGCCAACTGTCTAACTGAAAGGGCTCTGCATTAACCTCCATGAAGAAAACAATGTTCATTAAGGGATAAGCAATCAAAAAGGACAAATTTGAATATATCTTATATGTAAACATAGATATATTAAAACTCAAGAGCAACTATGTAGCATTTTACCAGCAAAAGAATTTCGGGGGGAGGGGAAGAGTATTTTATCTTTGCAGTTAGGATTGTCGGTACCTGGAGATAACAAAGAGACTGGTGGTTACCAGAGGCTGGAGTGTTTGGGGGAGGGGAGGGAGAACGGGGAGACGTAGGTCAATGAATACGTAATTATAGTGAGGCAGGAGGAATACATTTCAAGAGATCTTGTACAGCAAGGTAACTATAGTTCATGATTGATATATTGCATTCTCGAAAATGCAGAGAGTGGATGTTAAATGCTCTCCGCACAGAAAGAACTACGTGAGGTGGTGCATTTGTTAATTAGCTAGATTTAACCATGCTGAAGTGCGTGTGTATGTAACTTCAAAACATCATGTTCTACACAATAAAAAAATACAAGGATACCTGTCAATTAAGAAAAGAGAGAGAGACTAACTTTTGGTTGGTTTTACAACTG
>NW_003852599.1:2289349-2292573 GCF_000181295.1 Otolemur garnettii | reverse complement strand
GTCTCTACTAAAAATAGAAAAACTATCCAGGCATTGTGTCAGGTGCCTGAAGTCCCAGCTACTTGGGAGGCTGAGGCAAGAGGATTGCCGGAGGCCAAGAGTTTGAGGTTGGTGTGAACCATACACCACAGCACCCTACCCAGGGCACAGAGTGAGACTCTGTCTCAAAAAAAAAATCCCCAAAAATAAAAAACAAAAAAACACAAAAGCCAAAAATATCTGCTGATAACACCTTTCATGTTGCCTGTCCTGGGTCACCCAGCCTCCCACCCTGGGCTCTCACTGGTGTGAGGTCAATCACACTAGTGAGGTGTGATTGGAGGTGAGGTTTGGAAGAAGGCAGGTTATGGGATCCACCTGGATTGGTGGGATGGCAAAGGATGTTTGGGGGAGCCCTTGGAGGGAGAAGCCTCAGTCCTAGGTCCCCTTGACTTTTATTTGAGGCTCCCTTCACTGAGACAGAACAAAACTCAGACCCCAGGGGAGAGAACATTGGAAACCATAAGTGCGGGGATGTCCTGGTCCTTGGGTGCTGGAGAAGCTGTACCCCTTATAGAAATGAGGAGACTGAGGTGCAGATAGGTGCCCCAGTGGGATGGCCCTGGAGCTCACTCATCCAGTTGCCTTCTCCTCACTCCACAGGATCCTGGATGCTCCTCAAACACCCACAACACCGCAGCCTCAGGGCCTTTGCACTTGCTGTTTCTCTGCCTGGAACCTTCTTCCCCTAAATATCTGAATGGCTAGTTCTCACACCCTTTCAAGTTATTTGCTCAAATATCCTTCTTTGGAAGTCTTTCCTGACCATCTTATTCTTCTAAAACTCCCTGCTTCATTCCCCTCCTGCTTTATTTTTCTACCAAGCATTAATCATGTAACAGACTGTGGAGTGAATCGTCTATTTTCCTTGGGGGTCTTTCTCACTAGCCTGTAAGCTCCCCTAGGGCAGGGGATTCCCAGCTCCTAGAACAGACTGTGGCACCTTGGGGGCAACTGCTAAACTTCTAGTGAATGAATTTAGAGTCCCTGGCACAGAGGCTGGTCCAGAGTGGAGCTACTATCTCCCAGGCCAGCGTTTACCGAGTGACCTCCGCTTCCCTGACTCAGCTGCATGTAAGGCCTCTGTGAGGCCTGACTGCTCTCTGCTGGCTCTGCCCGGAATGTCCTTTCTCTGACGAACGGGCAAATCCCTGCCTAATCTTGAACGCGCTGCCCACATCTTGCTCAAAACCTCTCCAAGCAGGTTTCTCTCTCCCTCCACCGGTTCCCCCTTCGCACTCCACCAAACACCTGTCACTCTTGAATGATCAGGAGCTTCTGGGCCCAACAGTGATTCACATCTTTGCCTCATCTCTTCCTGGCTATGGATGAGTGACTTAACTCCTCTGTGCCTCAGTTTCCTCATTAATAAAATGGAGGTGATATAAATGATATATATAAACATGTTTTAAAAATTTCAGGTCAATATGAGGGCACATACGATTAGGTTACAGTTTGCATTTGTAAGGTAAAGTCCAAGTTGCAGTTGAGCCCTTCACCTAAGAAATGTGCCATATACCCGTACGTTGTACCTGTTAGGTGGGAACTCACCAACCCCCTTCTCACCCTTCCTTCTTGAATTTAATGGTGCTTTTCTTGTGGAGTTCTATAATTATTCATCTACTAGTTTCAATTTAGTACTGAGTACATGGGATTCTTGCTTTTCTATTCTTGAGATACTTTACTTAGGAAACTGTTCTCCAAATTCATCTAGGTAAATACAAAAGATACAAAGTCTCCATCATCTTATGGCTGAGTAGTGTTCCATGGTACACATATACCACAGTTTATTAATCGTGTGTTGACGGGCACTTGGGTTGTTTCCACATCTTTGCAATGGTGAATTGAGCTGCTCTGAACATTGGAGGGCAGAAATCCTTATGGCAAAAGGATTACTACAACATATTTCTGAGAGGATGGTTCTGAACACTAGTAGCCTTGTATGAGATGGCCTTGGGACTGTAAGCTCAATCTGGGAAGCCAAGCTGGGGGAAACAGAACTTTCTTGGTATCAACAGCTCTATCCCAGATTCTTCAGTGTGGTGAAGCTATACTCTCCTATTGCAAGCCAGGAGGCAGAGATGTGGCCGTGTTCTGAGAGCATGTGGGTCTGTGCGGAGGACCCAGCCATGGACAGTGTGGACATCCACGAATGGACCTGCTTGGTGAAGGTACTGCCCTGTGAGACCCCATGTCCATGGGGACACAGGCAGGGCACCCCTGACTGCACACGGCAGACCCTGTGTCTGCTGCTTCTAATGTACTGGCTTTGCAGCCACTGTGCACATCTACAGATGAGCCCTGGACACCCACCTACCTGCCCCCTTTGGGTGCCAGTCCTTTGGTGGGAGGCAGAGGACTCAGAGGAGATACAGAATCTCTCTGAGCTGGCCAAGAGGGCTTCCCAGCCTTTATAGAGGGCTGTTTTACCATTTGTGAGAAATGGGACTTGCCAACCTTGACCATTCCTTCCAATTTCTGAGAACCTACAGTTCTAGGAATATTTTGCTTTACATCCAGGCAAAGTTTCTTTATCTAAACTTTTCTTTTTTTTTCGCTTCTTAGATTTGAAAATTGGAAAGCAAAAGCTTAGGCCTTGTGTGCTCAGAAGCAAGTCTCTTCTCCTCTAGTGCTCCTTTGAGTCAGGGAAGGAATTCTGATTAGCCATGGGCAGCTGGCTTCTTAGGACATTGATAAGTCAAAGGCAGTCTGGATGAGAGAGAAAAGTGGGCTCTAGAGTATGTTCAGCCAAATAGCAAAGACCCAGAGTCCCTCTCAACTGAATAGCTCCTCTCAAAGATCTTGTGCCCGTGAAACCAACAAAAGCATTCGTCTGGAAATAGCTTTTTTTTTTTTTTTGGATTAATACAATATGATGTATTGAATTATTTCTGTGCTAGGTGCTAGGCTGGGTACTGAGGCTATTGCACGTACAAGACCAGACAAAGAACCCACCCACTCAGCACTTGCTATCTAGGGGCTGGCTTTGGGGTTGGGGAACAGATTTTTTCATCAGCAGAAATTTCAGGACCTGTGAGAAATGGCAGTCAGATGCTCCCCTAGCGAGGGATAAAGATAGACCTGTGTTTTAGTCAGGAGCCACTGTGCGCAATAATCAGAAGCCACTTAAGCTAAGCTTGATCACAAGGGATTTGGGGACCTGCAGAATCCTTTTTTTTTTTTTT
>NW_003852599.1:2259397-2289157 GCF_000181295.1 Otolemur garnettii | reverse complement strand
GGCCTGGGCTGGATTCGAACCTGCCAGCTCAGGTATATGTGGCTGGTGCCTTAGCTGCTTGAGCCACAGACACTGAGCTGGGAACCTACAGGCTCTGAAGTGTGCCTTGCATGGCCAGATCTAGAAAGCCATCAGGTAGCTATTCTGCTCTTTTGACTCTTTCTGAGGCTATGTGATTTTTCTTCTACATGGGCCATCCTAACTGCCCTCACATTGTGACTGATCTCAAGCCATAAAAATCTCTGAGCCTTTCCAGCTAAGCCCCTGTTATTGTCAGGGCTCCAGCACGACACACCTGCTCAAAAGGGGTGATCAAGAAGCATTGAAGGAAGGGATTATTCAACCAGTGCAAGGTTTGGAGAAATCAGCAGGGGATGCTGAAGCACTCTGGGACTAGCAGTGTGGAAAGCTATCTCCTCCTGTAGACCTGGAAGGGTGGAGGGAAGGAATGGTCTTAGGAACCTGACAATGGCTGTAGCAAAGGGAAACATCAAGGCCTCAGTTAGAGGAACTCAGCCACTGGCAAACTGCAGCCTGAGAGAGAGGCGGCTATGAGAATAAATGCCCTCCCTTTCCTTCCTCTGTTCCATGTCCTGCTGGTGCCTGCATTGACCAAATATGACTAGAATTTAGGAGGTCAGCCTGCCAGGGCACAGGGCAGAGAAGAGAAGGATGGAGGTGGGAGGGGAGGGGTAAGTGGGGAATGTCCACGGTCACCTTATGTGGCCTCTCTGTCTTACTTTTGAATGCCCTAGACAGAATCAGCCTCATTTTCAAGACGAGCAAACCCAAGTTGGGAAAGGGGAAGATGCACGCCCAAGGTAACACAGAAAACAGTGGCGATGCCATTGTGCCACGAATGACCAAGAGACAGGAGCTTAGGCCTGTTCTCTCAGGGACACTCCTGGCATGGGCTTAGTGACATACTTGCTGGGTCTCTCCCCAGGTGTCTCAGGTGCTACATTCAGGTGTCTCTTTAAAAATTATCAGAGGAGTTTAAAGATCATTAAGCCTTACGAAGGAATCCATCCATGTGTGTCTTTCAAAGTCTGTTCCATCTTAGCAGAACACTGTTCCGACATTCTGCTCACCGCCCCGTGGAGCGGTCTGGCCTGGCGTCACTGACTCCCGTGATGCTCCTCTCCACCTGCCACCTGACTCCATGTTCATCTCTGCCTGGACTCGCCTGGAGGAGTTTGAACAATGCAGAGTCTCCCCACCCCGGGTCACTACTCCTTCATTGGAGCCGCAGCCTGACCTTTGCAGGGCCTTTGCTCTTGATGTAGGCTCAGGCCGTGCTTTTCACTTTGCCCTGCCTGCCTGGGTCAGCACTGCACCCTGAAGGTCGATGTTTCCCTAAGGTGCCTCTGGGTAGAACTGCTCTGAGACACCTGTTAGCACTTTCTTTTCTGGGAGTCTTCAAAGGAAGAGGTTTCTTGTGGACGTATCTGAAACTCATCTATAGGAAGCTCTCCTCGGTGTCTTACCTAATTCACCCCGAGTGTAATTTAAGCTTGTTTTGTTTAGCGAGAACGGAAGAGTCACATCAGTTGTGTTCAGAGGCCATCGCAGGCTGCTTTGTTCAGAGCAAGGAGGAGTGGGAAGCTTCTGGCTGGCGCAGTAGCCATTCTGGGTGCTGGCTGTGAGGACCTGGGTTCCAGCCAGCTGTGTGGACTGGGACACCATCTGTGGACTGTAATGTCAGCCAGTCATAGGGACCTGAGTGCCAGCTGTGTGCCTGGGGGTGGCAGCCAGGTGATGGGACCAGGTACCAGCTGTGAGAATAAGGGTGCCAGCCTGGGCCGAGATGAAACCGGACTTGTCTCGGTGACTTTCTTACTGCTTGTGCTTCTGTTTATGGCACGAGCATTTTCAATCAATCAAGGTCACTGAATCAAATCGACTTTACCCAGCTACTTTTGTTGCAGAATGGGAGATGTGTTTCTCTGACAGGAAGAAAAGAAAATGTGCTTAAGAAAGATAAAATCATCATTAGGAATGGGCAGGATCTTTCAGAATCGTATTTGCAAGAGAGACTATGTTAAAATTTTTTTTTTTTTTTTCAACAAATACATTATTTGTAGAATGCCTGCTATGTTGAAATTTGTAGAATGCCTGCTGTGTGCCAGACATTGTATAAAGAATTACACCTAAAATAGGAAACTCAGGGTCAAGGTCAAATACCTGGAGTTCTTTTGATATTTGTTAACGTTCTGTAAGTGAGGGCTCCATGGCAGAGGCCAAAGGAGGTTCAGATGGGTCTTACCTTCACCCTTTTCTTCTCATGGGAAACATTGTGCACCCTCAATCTGCCGGGGTCAGGGCCCAGCCGTGAGAACGGGGCCCACTCAGGAACAGCCACAAAAGAGCACGAGAGGCACAGCAATCGCAGACCATGGGGTGCTCAGAGGTGCTGGCTGTGATGCCAGGAAAGAGATGCGCTCACAGCTGGGGACATGGGCACAGTTCTGCAAAGCGGGGTGGTGCCCTGACTTAATTCATCAAAGGCCAGAGTATTTTCATAGTTCTGCTTTATCATTCCTCCCTTTTTTCAGCCACATCCTAGAATTTTACTACATTACCTTGGGGGAAGTGCATTTGATGGTTGTTTTGAAAAAATAGGACAAAGCGGGACCAGCTCATAGTACCTCTCAAAAAGGCATTAGAAAGATGCATACATATGCATATGCATACCCCCAACGCACGCGCGCGCGCGCACACACACACACACACAGAGTCGATTCCGGTTATTCCTGGAAGTTATTCCACAAAGTTGCCACAGACCCTGAATCAGTGAACAGTGAATCATTGCTCCTAGGGGGAATACAGGGTTGGGCTTCTGTGAGCCTGTGGCCACATTTCTGTCAACTGATCAATACACAACCTTATATTATATGGTTTTTTCTTTAAAGACATTTTATTTATCATAGATCATTGATTCATGAACACTGGAGTCACGGCCAACACGTGTCTTTTCTTCGTGAGGCCCATCAAGGGAATGCCAGACTACTTCTGTGCTTGGGGCCATTTTAAAATAGTGAACAAAAAGCACAAAAATGCAAAAAAAAGTGACACTAAATGGACTGTGAAAAGGACAATTGTTTACAGTCCCGAAACAACAAGGCAAAGGGTTACTATCTGGCCTCAGCTGGAAGATGTGTCCACTGGAGGACTTGACTTTTCTGCAGGGTGGCACGTGTCCATTGATGATTTTAGGGTGCAAGTAAATTTTAGCAAGTAGGTGAACTCGCAAGCATGGAATCAACCGTATTCATAGCTGTGTATATGTCTGTGTGATCCCCCCCCACACACACACACAGACACAGGCATATGAAGGACTTACTACTCTGAGGCTAGAGACTCAACTTAGAGGCAGAGAACACCCATTAGAGGTGGTCTAGTGCTTCAGAACAGAGACGTGTGAAGATGTGTTCCTGGGGGTGAGGGAAAGGAAGAACAGAAAGAGGGAAGGGGGGGTCTTGGTGTGTGACACACCTTTGGGGGGCAAGACACAATTATAAGAGGGACTTTACCTAACAAATGCAATTAGTGTAACCTGGTTCCTTAATGTACCCTCAATGAATCCCGAACAATAAAAAAAAAAAAGAAAAGATATGTTCCTTGGAGATGGTCTCTATAGTGGGTTCCTCTAAGCATCTACAGGTGACCTGAGGTGGGACATGGGTGGTACACACTGAAGTATCTAAATCTATACTTCTATCACACTTGCTAGGGGAGGCATTATTAAGTCATTTAGGGCAGACTCCAGGAAGATTTTTTGACCAGTGGACATAAAACAAAGCATGAAGTTGGGCTTGGTGTGAATGTAACACATTTAGGAATGAATAGTTATAAAATTAACAGGTACCAGGCCTTGGGAGGGCCCTGGGTATAGCCACTCAGTGTAGATTTTTAAACAACTCTGTGCAGTGTGCAGTGTGCTGTGAAGATCAAGGTGGCCCGTTCTGGTCTGGGCAACATCATATCACCCACCCATTCCACCATGTTGGACATCTGAGAGGCAAGCTCAACAGCCTCTCCTTCAAGATTGGTGATTGTGTCTCCTTTATAACTCTTTAACCAGGCCACTGGCCATTCTCTGGACCATCACAAACCAGAGGTGACTAGAGCTGTCACCCATGTGTGGCCCATGAGTATTATGGAAGAGGTAGGAGCATTTTTGTTTATATTTCCGGGGTTACACAGCAAACTGTAGGCCCTGGGTGAGTAGAGTGGTGGGAAAAAAATTGGCTTTGGTTGATACGTTTCCTGTCATTATCCAGGTGTAACAAACAACCAGTGGTATCTTTTCTATTAAATTGGACCGTGGGGTGAGAAGTGATGGTGGTAATGATAATAGAAACAATAACGACAGCTGACATTTATAGGTGCCTATGTAGGCCAAGCTTTGGGCAAGTGTTTTAAAGTTATCAGAATAACACGTGTACCTAGTTTTCTCCAGATGTTTTATTTTCAAATATTTGGAAAATGACAGAAAAGTTATGTAGATTCGCCAATGACCATTTGGTCCCATTTCCTCTGTTTTCCCATCTTTTTTTGATGAAGGGTTTAAAAGGATATTACAGACACTGTATTATTTTACCCCAAACACATCATGATGTATCTCTTAAGAATTAAAGCCATTCGCCTATGGGACCATAATTCCATTACCATCCCTAAGAAATTTCACAGGAATTCAAGGCCATTGCCTAATACGTAGTCCACATTTAAATTTAATGTACTTAGTCTAATAGAATAAATATTTGTAGGAGGCTTTGAAGGGAAGGAAATACTCATTCTTTCTCCGGCTTCCTCTTCCAAGGCAAGCATTTCCAATTCTTTTGACTGTTTCTTGCAGCATTAACTCCATATTTCTGAATAACATGTTAATCCTACTGGGTTTTTTGGAAAATGTATTTATCATTTATTAACATCCTTCTATGTAAGAAGAGGCTTGAGCTCTTTTACCCTCCGTAAACGCATACGTTTCTATCTTCCCAATATGATTATATCATCATTTTGGAGGGGAATGTTCATGGTCAGTATTGATATGTTACGATTATACGGGGTGGCCATAAAGTTCTTGTGCAATTTAATAGTTATGAGCTTTATGGCCCCCTGTATTATTTCAGATTGTTTTATCATGCATGATGATTATATTTCCTTTATGATATAACTTTGTTATATTTCCCCATATGTCTGAGAATATTCGTTGTAGAGTTATTTTTACCTCCCCACAGTGATTTTATTTCCTTCATTTTTTTTCCTGTTCACTTATTTCAGTCTTTTTTTTTTTATTAAGTCCTATACCCATAGATCATGAATACACTTATGCATATGTAGGGTACAATGTGTTGATTTTTTTTATACAATCTGACATGCCTACATCAAACCAATCAACATAGCTTTCGCCTCATTTACTTGATTATTGCGTTAAGACATTTATGTTCCACACTTGACAGATTTGACTTGTACCCTTGCAATATGCTCCATAGCTGTGGTCCCACCCTTTACCCTCCCTCTATCAGACCTCCCCCCTCCCCTCCCTTCCCACTCCATTTCTCGCCTTCATCCTGGGCTATAGTTGTGTTCTATCTTTCATAAGAAAGTGTGAGTAAATATAAGTTGGTTTCATAGAAGTACCAAGTACATTGGATACTTTTTCCTCCGTTCCTGAGATACTTTACTCAGGAGAATATGTTCCAGGTCCCTCCATGTAAACATAAAAGAGTGTAGTCTCCATTTTTTTTTAAGGCAGTCTTTTCATGATAGAGTGTTTCCTCCAATGTCTGGCAGGCCTTGATCACCTTTTAGATTTAAAAGGGAGACACAAAAGTGCTTAAGGGAAGCTCCCAGTGTGCAGGTTGACAGATGTGAGAGTTCCTTGGGGATGACGGGGTAGGACCAGCTGTTCATGGAGGATCCCATCGAGGCTGATGCCTTAGGTCTCTTCCCTTGGATCAGTCAGTGGCTGCCCTTTCCGGCTTCATGACCAGACAGAACTCTGCTTTTTTACCCTTTCCCCCATCCAAGTACAGTCTGCTCTCCAGCTATGGACCACTCTTGGTTGGGCCCTGGAAGTGAGCAGTTAGGTGTCTGTGTGGGTATTTGCTTAGAATGCCTTTCCTCCCTCTTGCTTACCAAACAGGGCTCTGTTGCACTTGCTTCTTTTGCCTCCACATTCATTCCCTGCTCCCTGTCCTCGGGCAGAGTTAGCCTCTCCCTGCCGTCTGCCCTCACAGCTCCCAGTGTCTCTCTGTGGGCACCCCGCTCTGCAAGATCACAACTTCCTGCTTCTTTCTCTCCCCTACCAACCACAAGGCCTTTCGAGGAGTTTTCTTACTGTATTACCTGGCCCTGGTCTGGTCAGTTCTTTTAGCAGCGGTGACACCTTAGCATCTTGGGTAAGTAACATAGAGATGACAGAGACACTGTGGTTTCCAGAAATCAAGGAAATTTCATGGATCGGCCACCATCACAGGCATCTAAGCCCAACTCAAAAGTCTGCATTATCACCAGCACTTAGGAATTCCTTTTTCCTTTTTATTTGTACAAATGTATGGAGCATCTGTGCAATTTTGTCATATGCATAGATTGCATAGTGCAGGCTTTTAGATTGCCAGGCTTTTAGATATCTATCACCCAGATAAGGTACACTGCACCCAGAAAGCAATTTCTCATCATCCTCCCAGTCCCTTCACTCTTCCAAGTCTCCCTTCTCTATCATCCGACAGTCTATACCCATGTGAACCCATTTTTTAGCACTCACTTGTGGGTAAGAACATAAGATTTTTTTTTCTTTCTGTGTCTGACTTAATTCACTTAAAATAACGGTGCAAAACACATGATTTCATCCTTTTCTATGGCTGAATAGTAATCCATTGTATGTACGCATGTGTGTATACACACACATATGTACATACATACCATTTCCTTTACCTATTCTTTCACTGATAGACACTTAGGTTGAATCCATCTTTGCTATCGTGAATAATGCTGATATGAACATATGAGCGCAGATATCTTTTTGATGTATTGATTTCTTTTCCTTTGGGTAAAGACCCAGAAGTGGGATTGCTGGATGGTAGTTCTATTTTTAGTTCCTTGAGAAATCTCCATAGTGTTTTCTCATTGTGGTTTTGATTTACCTTTCTCTGATGATTAGTGATATTGAACATTTTTTCATATACCTGTTGGCCATTTTCATGTCATTCAAACCATACCAAATCTTTTATGTATTAACTTATTTTATCCACTCCAGACCCCATGAGGAAGGTTATATTCTATGTTACTTTCTCTATTTCATAGCTATGAAACTGAGGCATAGAAATTATAAATAATTTTCCCAAGATCACAAAGCTAATATGCACCTATATTAGTTATCTACTGATGCATAATAAAATAGTCCCAAATATAACAGTTTAAAGTAAGAAAATTTGTCTCAGTCTCTGTGAGTCAGAAATCTGGGTGAAGCTTAGCTGGGTCCTCTGACTTAGGTCTTTTCACAAGGATGCACTGTGTCTTCTGGGGCTGCAGTCAATGCAAGAACTAATTCCAAGCTCACTCATGTGGCTATTGACAGGATTCATTTCCTGGGGATTATTAGACTGAGGGTCTTTCTCAGTTTCTTGCCATGTGATCGTATCTATAGGGCAGCTCAAAACAGAGCAGTTGGTTTGCCTCAGAGTGAACAAGATAGAAAGTAAGCAAGAGCATGGAAGATGGTGTGTACTTCTTCCTGCATCTGGGTCTTGGGAGTGGCATCCTATCACGGCTATCAGATTCTCTTCATTAGAAAGTCCCTAGGTCCAGCCCACACGTGAGGGAGGGGATCGGATAAAGGCATGAAAGCCGAGTGGCTTGGGTCAGTGGAGCCACTTTAGGAGCTGCCTACCACAGAAGCGATGATCTGGAGACTAAGGCTCCAGAGCTCTCCTCCTAATGCCAAGAAGCAAGGGAATGTTACCCACAAAATTAAGGACTATTGTGAGGGGAGGAAGGAGATGGAATATGAGAGGAGCATACAGGTGGATGCAATAATACTGATAATATTCTAGTTTTTAAGTGGGTATTCATTTTATGATCATGCTATATAATTCACATGTAGGTTCGTGAACTCTTTTGGATGCACCAAATATTGCATGATAATTTCTGAATATTGTTTATTTCATTTCTTTTTCAATGTGAAAAGAGCAAACGGCAACTCTGAAGAATCAACAATTTTTGTGTGTATCTGATGTACTCAATACTAATAAGAAGTCAGTAGATGATCTAGTTCGTGTTCAGATAGGAGAAAAACTCATTTCAATGCAAGTTGGGAGGAGGAGGAATGGGGGAGGGGGGTTTGGGCTTCTCCCACTGAATGGGTACAATGTAGGGGTGTATGGCACACCTTCTGGGTGCAGGACACACCTACAAGAGGGACTCTACCTAACAAATTCAAATATTGTGACTTGGTTGTACCCTCCCATTAACCTCAAATTAAAAAAAAGACAGACAAAAGCAAAAAAGAAAAAATTGTGTGTGTGCTTAAGCTGGTGATTTGCAACAGACTTGCGTAGAAGAAGTAATTGGGGTACATTTAAAAAAAATAA
The DNA here is from genome assembly GCF_000181295.1 of Otolemur garnettii. Lineage (NCBI taxonomy): Eukaryota > Metazoa > Chordata > Mammalia > Primates > Galagidae > Otolemur > Otolemur garnettii. The sequence continues at coordinate 2,280,563 of NW_003852599.1, read as the reverse complement.
TAGTCTTTATTTTTCAGAGTAGTTTTAGGCTTCCAGAAAAATAAGGTAGAAAGTACAGAGTGCCCATATACATCCTTGCCACCACCAAGTGTCCCTTATTATTAATATCTTGCATTAATATGGTTATAATCAATGAACTAAGATTTTATCCATTACTATTAACTAAATTCCATCATTAACATCAGAGTTTACTGATCAAGTAAAGAGTTTACCTATCAAGACCCATAGGATGCGTTGTACATCCTATGGGTCTTGATAAATATTTAATGACATATATCCACAATTTATAGTACCATATAAAATAGTTCCCCTGCCCTAAATATCTCTTGTGCAATACCTATTTATTCCTCCCGCCTCTCAAACCCCTAGAAACCACAGAACTTTTTACTGCCTTCATAGTTTTGCCTTTCCCAGAGTAGTATTTATAGTTGTTGGAGTCATACAGTATGAAGGCATTTTCAGGTTGGCTTCTTGCACTTGGCAATATGCGTTTAAGTTTCCTCCATGTCTTTTCATGGCTTGCTGGCTCATTTCTTTTTTATCATGGAAAAACATTCCATTGTATGGATATGTCATAGTTTGTTTATCCATCCAGGTATGAAAAGACATTTTGGTTATCTCCCAATCTCTGAAATTATAAATAAAGACAGTATAAACATTCATGTGCAGGTTTTTGTAGGGGTGTATGTTTTCCTTTCTTTCTTTCTTTCTTTTTTTTTTTTTCTTTTTGGAGACTGGAGTCTCAAAGTCATACAGTATGAAGTATGTCACCCTGGATAGAGTGTTGTAGCATCATAGCTCACAGCAACTTCTAACTCTTGGGTTCAAGCGATCTGTTTGCTTCAATTTTTCCATTTTTAGTAGAGACAGGGTCTCGCTTTTTTGCTCAGGCTAATCTCAAACTCAGAGCTCAAGCAATCCATCCGCCTTGGCCTCCCAGAGTGCTAGGATTATAGGAGTGAGCCACTGCACCCAGCTGGGGCATACGTCTTTCAACTTGATGTGTGAAAACTGAGGAATGCAATTCCTGGCTAATATGGTAAGAATATAGTTAGTTTTGTAAGAAAACGCCAAATTGTCTTCCCCATTTTGCATTCCCAAATGAGAATTCCTGTTGCTCCACTTCCTTGCCAACATTTGATGTTGTCAGTGTTTTGAACGTTTGCCGTTCTAAAGCTTGTGTAACAGGATCTCTTCGTTTCACTTTGGAATTCCCTAATGGTAATATTAAACAGCTCTTCCTGTCCTTATTTTCCTTTTGTATGTTTTCTTTGGTGAGGTATATTGTATATTTTCTTTGCCCATTTTTTAATTGTGTAGTTTGTTTCCATATTGTTGAGTTTTAAATGTTCTTTGTGGATTTTGAATACAGTGCCTTTAACAGTATGTGTTTTGCAAATATTTCCCCCCAATCTGTGGCTTATTTTTTCGGTCTCTAAATGGCATTTTTTGCAGATCAGAATTTTTAAGTTTAATAAAACCTAATTGATCAATTTTTCTCTTTCATGGATCATGCTGTGGTGTGGTGTCTAAATGGTCATTGCCAAGCCCAAGGTCATGTAGATTTTCTCCTATGCTATCTTCTAAGAGTTTTATAGTTTTGCATTTTACATTTAAGTCTGTGATCCATTTTGAATTATTCTGTGAAACATATAAAATCTGGGTCTAAATTCATTTTTTTTTGCATGCAGATATCTAGTTGTTCAAACATTATTTGTTGAAGAAACTATATTTTCTCCGGCAGTGTCTGTGGCTCAGTGGGTAGGGCACCAGCCCCATATACTGAGGGTGGCGGGTTCAAACCTGGCCCTGGCTAAACTGCAACAAAAAAATAGCCGGGCGTTGTGGCGGGTTCCTGTAGTCCCAGCTACTGGGGAGGCTGAGGCAAGAGAATAGCTTAAGCCCAGGAGTTGCAGGTTGCTGTGAGCTGTGATGCCATAGCACTCTACCAAGGGTGATAAAGTGAGACTCTGTCTCTATTAAAAAAAAATAAAAAAGAAATCATATTTTCTCCATCGAGTTACCTTTGCTTCTCTGTCAAAAATCATTGACTATATTCTTATGATTATATTTGTGGGTAATCTGTTTTCTTCCATTTATTTATTTGTCTATTCTTTCTCCAATACTGCATTGTGCTACTCTAGCCTTATAGCAAGTCTTTATCAGTTGCCTTAGTTATTTTTCTCCTTTCTCTTTATTGTTTTGGTTATCCTGGGTTTGTTTGTTTGTTTGTTTGTTTTTGCTTTTCTGTATGAACTTTAGAATCAGTTCATTGCTATCCACAAAATAACTTGCTGGGATTTGAAGTGAGATTATGTTAAATCTATAAATTAAGTTGTGAAGAACTGGCATTTTAACAATATTAAATCTTCATATCCATGAACCATGATAATTTTTTAGCAGCTTTTCACATACCATACAATCAGCACATTTAAATTGTAGAACTTAATATTTTTAGTATGTTGATAAGCCATGTTATCTAATTTTAGAAAAGTTTTGTCTCCCCCAAATAAGCCCCATGGCCCTTAGTAGTCACGCCTATGTCCTCCTACCTCCTACTTCAGCCTCAGGTAATCACCAATATGCTATCTGCACGTATAAATTTTCCTATTCTGGGTATTTCTGGGCATTTTATATAAATGACATTTTCTATAAACACGATATGTGGTCTTTGTGCTGGATTCTTTCTTTTTTGAAATATTAGCATAATGTTTTCAAAGTTCATTCATATTGTGACACCTATCAGTATATTATTCTTTTTTAATGTGGAATACTATTTCATTATATAACTATACTACATTTTATTCTTCCATTTATCAGTGGATAGATATTTGGGTTGTTTCTACTTTTTGGCTATTGTGAGTAATGCCACTGTGAACATTTCTGTACAAGTGTTTGTATGGATGGATGTTTTCATTACTCTTAGGTATATGCAAAGAAGTAGAATTGCTGAGTCACATGGTAACTTACGCTTAACATTTTGAGAACCGCCAAATTGTTTTTTGAAGCATCTGGGCGACTTTGCAATCTCATCAGCAATACATGAGAGTTTGAATTTCTCCACATCCTCACCACCATTTGTTATTGCTTGTCTTTCTCAGCTTTGCCATCCTAATGGTCGTGAAGTGGTATCTCATTGTGATTTTGATTTGTATTTCCCTAGTGACTAATGATGCTGAACATCTTTTTATGTGCTTATTGGCCATTTCTATTTTCTCTCTTGGAGAAATGTGTATTCAGACCCTCTGTCCATTCTAAAATCAAGTCATTTGTATTTTCATTATTGATTTGTAAGAGTTTTAAAAAATATATTCTGGCTATTAGTTCCTTATTAGCTATATGATTTGAAAATATTTTCTTTTCTGCTGGTGGTTGTTTCACTTTCTTGATGACATCACTCACAGCATGAATGTTTTTAATACTGATATAGTCCAATTTACCTATTTCTTTTTTTCTCTTACTCTTTATAATCTTGGTATAATATCTAAAAAATCACTGCCTAACTCCAGGTTTCAAAAATTTCCTCCTACTTTTTGTCTAAAAGTTTTATAGTTTTAGCACTTATTTTTAAGTCTATGAGTAGTTTTGAGTTAATTTTTGTATAAATTGAGGGAGAGGTCCAAATTTGTTCATTTGCAAGTTGTTACAGTTCTATTTGTTGAATGATTATTTTTTGCTCCATTGAATTGTCTTGGCAGTCTTGCTGAAAATCAGTTGACCACAGATATAAGGATTTTTTTCTGTGCTCTCCATTCCGTTCATTGATCTTTGTGTCTATCCATATGCCAGTAACACACTATCTTGATTACACTGTAATTTTGTAGCAAGTTTTGAAATCTGGAAATATGAGTCCTCCAACTTTGTTCTTTATAAAGATTGTTTTAGCTATCTGGGGGCTCTTGAATTTCCATATGATTTGAAGATTGGCCTTTTCAGTTTTCAAAAATAAAAGAGGTTGAGATTTTGATGGGGATTGTGTTAACTTTGCAGATTAAATTGGGAGTGTTGCCATTTTAACAATATTAAGCCTTCCAATCCATGAACATGGATACCTTTCTGAGATTCTTTAACTTCTCTCAACACCATTTTATAGTTTTTCAGTGTACAATCTTTTGTTACAGTTCTTTTGTACAAATTTAACAAAATAAAAAAAATAAAAAATAATTTATTCCTAAGTATTTATTATTTTAACAAAATAATAAAATAAAAAATATTTTATTCTAAGTATTTTTTGATGCTATTGTAAATGGAATTGTTTTTGTAATTTTATTTCAGAATGCTTATAACCAATGTATAGAAAGAAAACTTGAAATGAGGGGGTGTGAAGGAGGGAAGGGTTCAAAAGTACTTATTGGGTGTTGAGTACCCTAAAAGCTGTTTGGGTGATGAGTACCCTAAAAGCCCCAACTTCACCAGTATACAAATCATTCATTTAAAAACTGACTGTACCTCCTAAATCTGTTAAAATAAAAAAACTTTAAAAAAGAATATGAACAAAGAAGAAAGAAAACAAATTTTTATGTGCTGATTTTGCATCCTTAGTGAACCTTTTTATTTAATTCTAATTTTTTTTTACTGAATATTTAGGATTTCCCATTATTTGCAAGATCATGTCATATGAAATAGAGACAGTTTTACTTTTTCCTTTCTAAGACGTATGCCTTTTTTTCCATTCGCTTGCCTCATTACTGTGGATAAAGCCTTAGAATCCTCAGTAAAATATTGAATAGAAGTAGCAACATGGACATCCTTGTTTTGTTCTTGATCCTAGGAGACAAGCACTCAGACTTTCACCATTAAGTATATTGGGAGCTGTGAGTTTTTTTTAGCTGTATTTCCTTATGTTGAGAAAGTTTTCTTCTATTCATAATTTGTTGACTATTTTTATTATAAAAGGGTATTATGCTTTTTCTGAATTTTTGACAGGATCATAGTTTTGTCTTTTATTCTATTAACATAGTATAATATAGTATATTATCTGAATTGACTTTCAAATATAAAACCAACTTGTGTTCTTGGGATAAATCCTACCCAGTATAGTGTATAATCTTTTTTTTTTTTTTTTTTGTAGTTTTTGACCAGGGCTGGGTTTGAACCTGCCACCTCCAGCATATGGGGCCAGCGCCCTACCCCTTTGAGCTACAGGCACTGCCCCATAGTGTATAATCTTTTTCATATGTTACTACAATGAATTTGCTAGTATTTTTTTAACGGATTTATGTAAGTATATTAATAAGAGAGATCAGTCTGCCGTTTTCTTTTCTTGTTATGCTTTTGTCTTATTTTGACAATACTGGCCTCATAGTATTTTTTGGGAAGTTTTCATGAAGTATTGGTATTGAGTCTTCTTTGAATATTTGATAGAATTCACAAATGACACCATCCAGTTCTGGGCTTTTCTTCCTTAAAAGTTTTTAAATTACTAATTTGATTCCTTTACTTATTATATTAAGATTTTCTATTTCTTCTTGGGCTAGTTTGGTAATTTATGTCTTTCTGGTAATTTGACCATTTCATTTAACTTATTTAATTTGTTGGCATACAGTTGTTTATAGCATTCCTTTATAATCCTTTTTATTTTTGTAAACTTAGTAGTCTCATTCATTCCTGATTTTAGTTATTTGATTATTCTCTTTTTTTTTCCTTTGGCCACTTTAGTTAAAGGTGTCAATTTTGTCAATGTTTTCAAAGAAGTAACTCTTTTCTTTATTGTTTTTTCTATTTTGTTTCATTTTATCTGCTCTAGTTTTTATCATTTCCTTCTTTTTGCTTGTTTTTGGTCTAGTTTGCTTTTATTTTTCTGGTTTATCAAGGTAGAAACATAAGCTATTGACTTAAGTTATTTCTCATTTTAAAAATTTAGGTATTTACAGGTATAGATTTTCCTTTGAGCACTGCTTTAGCTGAATTCCAAGAGTTTTTGTATATTGTGTATTTGTTTTCATTCATCTCAAAATATTTTCTGATTTCCTTGTAACTTCTTCATTACTTATTTAGAAATGTGTTGGTTGTTTAATTTCTTCCTTATTTGTGAAGTTCCCAAATTTCCTTCTGTTATTGATTTCTAATTTGATTCCTTATGGTTGGAGAACATATTTTGCCTTGTATAATTTCAGTTCATTTTAAATTTATTGAAGTTTATTTTGTGGCCTAGTATAAGGTCTTATCTTAAAGAATGTTCCACGTGTGCTTGAGAGGAATGTGTATTCTGCTGCCAGTACGTGGAGTATTCTGGAGTGTCTTATAGATGTCTTTTAGGTGTAATTGGCTTATAGTATTGTTCAAGTCTTCTATTTTCTTATTGAGCTTCTGCTTAGGTATTCTGTCCTTTACTAAAAGTCAAGAGTATTGAAGTCTCCAACTATTATTGGTAAATTGTTTATATTTCCCTTCAATTCTGTCACTTTTTGCTTCATGTAATTTTTTTTTTTTTTGGCTGGGGCTGCATTTGAACCTGCCACCTCTGGCATATGGGGCCCCTGCCCTACCCTTTTGAACCACAGGCGCTGCCCTGCTTCATGTAATTTGAAAGGGTCTTTGTTGTTAGATACATATGTATTTATAATTATTATATCTTCCAGATGGATAGATTCTTTTGAAATTATAAAATATGCCTCATTATCTCTGGTAACCTGGAACATCTCCTCAACATGTGAGCTGGGGCTGAGCAATTGGGCCCCCAGTATTGTTAGCTTACCATGCCTAGGGTAGAGCTCCTGCTTTATGACTAGGGGGCTGGGAGGCAGATTCTCTCTGTCATGTCAGCCAGACTAGAACTTCTGTAACATGGGGCTTGGGAAAAGGATAGGAAGGGTCCTATCAGGGGGAAACTGTAGCCCTAGACTAGTTGCTAAGGAGAGAAGAAATCTTCTTGCCAATGTCAGCTTAGAGTAGAGCTTCTGCAATATGGAATTGAGGTGGGGGATAAAGGGTGGGCTGTGGCTCAGATGCCATAGACTCTCACTGTTCTCGCTGAGATTTAGTTGATTTTCTTAAATGAAGGTTTCTCCTGTTGCCTTATGTCCTTAGGACAGTTTCCAGAGACTTTAAATAATCTCTAAAAAGTAATTTTCACTAGATTATTGTTTTGTTAGGGAGAGAATCTGTCAAGTTCTTTACCTGGTTTTTCTGGAAGTCTTATCCCTCTATGACAAATTTGTAAAGTAATAGACAGGACTAGGTAGAACCTATTTAGGTTGAATATCACCGAGAAATTCCTGACTATTGAAGTCACCATGACCAGAAATGAGGAAAATAAGGCATGGTTCTTGGCAGCACCTAATTATAAAGAAATAAGAGTGGCTGCTGAGTGGCCACATATTTGCCTTTCACTTCTCTGAGAGATCAATCTCATTACTCAGCAACTCAAAATTATGGCAGTAATAAAAGTGCAATTGCATTTGTGTGAAGGCCTAACCCAGCTCAGTGCTGTGGATTGCTTGTAAGCTCTGTGGGCAAATGCCAAGGCAGAGGCTGATTAACAAGAGGTCATAGATTAAAAAAAAAAACAAACCAAAAAAAACCCCAAGCCCCCCAAACCCCAACATTCTAATTATGCAGGTAAAATGGAAAGTGGAACCTGATAGCAATGAAGAAATGTCATTCTCAAATTGGGAAGTGCTTGTTAGAATAGGACCTAGTAATGGGCTGCTCTAGACTGGAGAGGTCTCAGAAATAAAGATTTGGCGTGTTTACTGAGCATGGGTGTTTGCTTGGTGATATAATTATCAGAAGGCCAAGGGCATCCCACCAGCAAGGAAAGGATGCTCCAGGAGAGGAGAGTGATGAAGTAGTCTTAACAGGGGGTCAGCCCCAGGGAGGTGCAACCACTTTCTACCCCTCACAGCCCTGGGAGAATGAATATTGAGGTATGAGCCAGATCCCCCATGGGGCAGAAAGTCAAAATGGGACCTAGCACACAGACTGGCAAGGATGGATCATGGATGGCAGCCTGAGAGAGTCTTAAATTCTTCTAAATACTAGGTGATTGGGTCCTGAGCCTCAGATGAGAGCTGACTGGCTGCAGCTATAGGCGTCTGAGACTCTTGGGGGCAAATAATTGGGTAGAAGAACGCAACTCTCCTTACTGGACAACTCAGGTTAACAATAATAATCACAGTGGTAATGGTAGTAGTGACAGTAGCAGCAAGCACTTATATTGTACTCACAAAGAAATAACAGTTGGGTGGGCTCTCTTCTAAACATGCATGAAGTAAATCTAGTATTACCCCCCATTTTAGAGATGAGAAATCTAGAGGCAAAGAATATTTAAGTATCAGCACTTACTGGAGCCAGGGTAGAAACCCAAACAATCTGGTTCCAGGGTCCATGTCTTAACCCCATATTCTATCACACTGGATGATCTTGGAATCTACTTCCTCACCCTTAAATGGGAGGAACAACAGATACCTCATCAGGTTGTAGGGAAGAGTAAATGAATGTGGAAGCACATAGAAGCTAGGAATTCCGGCCCTTCTGTTTGTTATTGTTTGTGAATTCCTAATCCCCAGGCTGTCCTCAGATATAATCCCTTCTGCCGTTTATTATAGTAACTGAAAATGATCTGGAGATAAAAGGCTTCAGCACTGTATTAATGTTTCATTGCTTAAGCTGAATAGGGCATCTGAATATTCATTGCATTATTCTTTATATCTTTTGTATACCTCAAATATTGATCAAAAAGCTAAAATGAATCCAAAATAAGTATGTGTCAGGGTGGGGTAAGGAGAGTAGACTTCAGAAGATATAACCTAAGAGAAGTGTTAAGATTAGTTTTGTTGACTTGACAGTATGGACCATTCTAGCTTTCTAGACTCCATCTGGACATCTGGAAAAAAAGCATATGTTTCAGTCTGAGAGTGAGAGTGATGGGAAGCAGGAAAAGGCCACTGGATGAAGTAATTAGAAAGTCCAGGGTGATATTCCAGAGACCAGCTTTGAAATAAGCTGTCAATAACTCTGCCTCTTTCTACAAAAGAATCCACATATTTTGTCCACAGATATATCTCTTCTATTGGTATAGCAAAGGATGGATCCCACGTAAAAGGAGGAACCAGGGGTAAAAGAGGAACTAAAACATGATAACAGAAAAGTTTGACTTTAGACTCCTGGAATTCCAGCCAAAAAGTGAAATATGGAATTGATAACGCTCAGATAATTAGAAAGGAAGCTATAGACCAATTCCTTAAGAAAAGCATTTTCCCTCCTTCTAGAGTTGGCCTTTGATGCCTTGGGATACGTTCAAGTAAAAAGATTAGTTTAAATCACCCTTTAAAAAAAGGAACTTTTTAAAAAGGGAGCATAGTTTCACAGTGAGTATTTAATAAAAGAGTTTTGTTGGAATGAATCTTGGGAAATAAAAAAAATATTAAAATAAGTTTATTTTATTTTATACTTGAAATCAAAATTGTGCACACAACTATCCTCCCACTCTTTGAATGAACAGAGGGAACCAACTGCTGACTTTTTTTGGGTGGAATTTTCCCAACAAAAGTGTATAACGGAATGAAATAACATTCTGAAATTCATGTTTGACTTCAGCAGCATGATCATAAAAAGGGTTATTTTTTTTTACAAAAACTCTTGGAGCGCTTTATCAATTTTCTTGAGAGCTCCTCTTATCCCTTTGATATTCAAACCATTCTCTTTCAAAGTCTTCATAGTATCATTGTCCTTGCTGTTTTCTCCTCTCTGGTTGCTAACTGCTCTAACTCTCCCAAATATGTGTACCCATTTGTGACAGCCTTTGCACAGGATGCCAGCCATTCTTTCACTTCGCTTTCACAGACTTGCTGAAATCCTGCCTCTCTCCTTTTTATAGCTATTAAATAATGAATGTGTTTATTCTTCTTTAAAACACAATAAATTCATAAGAGATCTGGGAAATGTAAAGCAATGTTGAGGTAAAAATTTATTTTTCATGAAAACCAATTTTACATCTGTGTCTATGTATTCAGTTTACCTAAAATAGGACTTAACTAAGCATTTCTGGGTTGGGTGGCTGATAGGTTTGCTTTTTTAAAATTTTCAGTAAATTTTGGGGTACAGGTGTTTTTTGCTACATGGATGAATTGTATAGTAGTAAAATCAGGGCTTTTCGTGTGCCCGTTGCTTGAGTTGGGTACATTGTACCCAATAGGTAGTTTTTGATCCCCTACATCCCCATCCATGCTCCTTTTTCTTATTTTCCATTGTCCATTATTCTACTTTATATAACCACATATACCACATCTAGTTCCCGCTTGTATGTGAGAACATGTGGCACTTGTTGTTCCATTCCTGAGATACTTCATTTAGGATAATGGGTCTCTGCTTCCAATCAAGTTGGTGCAAAAGACTTAATTTCATTCTTTTTTATGATCAAATAGTATTTCAAGGTATATGCATCTCTCTCTCTATATATATATATAGATATATATACATACACATATATACACGCACTACATTTTCTTTATCCACTCATCAGTTGATGGGTATTTAGAATGATGCCATATCTTTGCGATTGTCAACTGTGCTATGATAAACATTCAGGTGCAGGTGTCCTTTTGAAGTAATGACTTCTTTTCTTTTGGGCAGATACCCTAGAGTGGGATAACTCTATTTGGCAAGGCGTGGTGGCTCACGCCTATAATCCTAATCCTCTGGGAGGTCAAGGTGAGTGGATTTCTTGAGCTCACGAGTTTGAGACCAGCCTGAGCAAGAATGAGACCTTATCTCTACTAATGATATGTATATATATAAAAACCTAGTTGAACATGGTGATGCATGACTATAATCCCAGCTACTCAGGAGGCTGAGGCAACAGGACCATTCAAGCCCAAGAATTTGAGGTTGCTGTGAGCTATGATGCCATGGAACTCTACCCAGGGTGACACAGTGAGACTCTGTCTCAAAAAAAAAAAAAAAAGGCTAGCTCTACTTTTAATTCTTTGAGGAATGCCCATACTGTTTTCCATACAGGTTGTGCCAATCTACATTCCTACCAATAGTGTCAGTGTGCATTGTATTCCCAGGGTATTGATCATCTGCCAACCAGGGAGAGTTTGAGCTGTAAGGATGTAGATGGCACAGGAAGGAATAGGTCCTGGTGGAATGTGGGAGGAATGTGAAGGAGTGAGGACTAATGTCTGAAGTGGAGACCTTTGCTCCTCCAGGGAACCTTGCAACCATGGGGGTTCAGATAATGAATGCTTGAGTAAGGGCAACAGCTGTACCAAACTCTTTAAGTGTTTCCCAATTGCCCCTTATAAAGAGGACTCCAAAGTTAAAGAAGCAGTAAACAATATGCTTAACAGCAGGTGTACGGCAAAATCGGTGGCACATTTTACATGGCTGTTTCTTGTAACTGCCTCTGATAAAAGTTGAGGCAAAATACACAAACGCTGTCTACTGCAGGTGATTCTGTGAGGGGCTGACCTGAATATGGTCCAATGTGCAGTCTGCCTGCATTAGTTATCTATTGCTGTGTAACAAATGACTCTCAACTTATCGGCTTAAAACAACAAACATTTATTATCTCATAGTTTCTGTGTGTCAGAAATCCTAGGAGCAGCTTAGCTGGGGGTCAGCTATGGCTGTAGTCATCTGAACATTGCCTGAGTCTGGAGGATTTGTGTTCAAGCTCATTTGTGTGTCTGCTGGCCGGAGGTGAGGCTTTAATTCTTGCTATGGGAGCCTCCCCATAGGATTTCTGATGACATGACTTCCTCTTGATGGAGTGATATGAAAGAGAGAGGGAGAGAAAGAGAGAGAGAGAGAGAGAGGTGTCATGACCAAGACAGAAGCCACGGTGTCTTTTATAACTTGATCTTAGAAGGGACATACATCATTTCTGCAACATTCTATCATTCACCCTGGTACAATGTGGAAGGGTCTGCACAAAGCTGCGAATACTAGGAGGTGGTGGTCGTCTTTGCAGGGATGGATCTTGGAGACTGGCTGCCATACTGCCCCTGGGTTGATTGAGTGTGAGGGAGAAGCAGTTTTAATGTATAACAAAGAACTAGGAAGAGATAAGGAATCAAGAGAAGAAAGAAATGGAAGCAATTTAAAGAACTCATGGAATAAAAGGTGTGGAGGATGTGGTAGGGCTGTCCTGTACAGTTATCCTGCTTTTACACTCCACTATTTTAGGAGGGCCCATTTATGTCGACCATATACTAGGTACCCCAAGCAGAGGCAAGCGCAACCTCTTTTCAGAGAAAGTTTGACATTCATCATGCAGAAATGACTCATGCAGAAATGGAAGCTGAGTCTGTGCAGCCCATTCATTCTCTGCATAGATCAGGTTGGAGGCGGCCACTCTGTGAGGGTGTTTAACTGGCATCTGTGAGCATCTGGGACTGGGTAACACTCCCTTCTTCTGCTGAAGGAACCAGTGAAGGTGGGTGTGATGAGGGGTGTCACAGGAGAGCTAGCTGAACTTGGGGATGGCAACACGACTCGCTAAGTGGGCACGGCAGTGAGGCCGAGCTGCTGTTTTGTTTTTTAACATCTGCAGTTCCATTTACATCTCTGTCAAAGGAAAGGTTGACAGGGACACCATGACTCTGGAATAAAGCCCCAGAGATTCATAGATGGAAGTCAGAAAATATCAAGTTCTATTTCTGGAATCATCAGTGACTTTCTGTGTGACTCTGTGTGATGGGCTGAATTGTTTTGCCCTGAAATTTATATGCTCAAGTCCTCAGAATGTGACTCTATTCAGAGAGAGGGTCTTTAAAGAGGAAATTAAATTAAAATGAGGTCATTAGAGTGGGCCCTGATCCAACATGATCGGTTTCCTTATAAGAGGAGATTAGGACTAACACATGTACTAAGAGATGACCATGTAAGGACGCAGGGAGAAGATAGCCATCTAAAAGCCAAGAAGAAAAGCCTCCAAAGGAACTCTGTCAACACTTTCATCTGGCCTCTAGAATTGTGAGAGAATAGAATTCTGATGTTTAATCCACCGGTTCTTTAGTACTTTGTTATGGCAGTCTAGCAAACTGTCATGCTCTGAACAAGAAGCTTCTTTACGTCTCTGTGCTCTGGTCTTGCAATGCTTAGAGCAATGGTAATTCCTTGTCTATGGATGTTATGACATATGTCGCACATAGGGTTGCTGCCAACACATGTGGTGCTTGTGTGCAAATTAAGAAAAGATGCCCTTTTCTCAGGAAGAATCAGTTCTGCACCAGCATACTTGGCTTGGCGAGGAAAGCATGGGCTGGATTCCAATGCTCCCTTACCCCTAGGCTGGGTGCATTTGTGCTAGACACAACCTGCATATCCTTACATGGTGGCTCTGCTCATGCAAGAAGCTCTGGATGCCCAGGAAGCAGGGTGGAGGGAGGCACTGACTAACTGGGGAAGCCATCCATGCCATAGTTCTCAAGGGGAAAGGTTCAGATGGCATTCCTTTCTCCCCATTGCCCTTTCTTAGAGCAAACTCAGTGGAAAACTTCTGCAAATGATGCATTAAACTTTTAAATTTACAACGTACTTAGCAAGTCTACTGTACTTTAATAATATAACACACCAAAAGGTTGGAGAGAGCTCCTTTTAAACATTTTATGAATTCATGGCTCTGTACTCACTGCTTCATTCTCATTCTCAACCACAGATAGTTACAAACTTCGAAATTTACATATTTATGTGTATAGAAATACCACCTCACTCTCTATATAAATACATTTTAATATCACTCTGAGGAAATTTGTAGACCTGGCTACCTTGTCACAGGTTAATGAATATTTGGTTAGATGAAACTGGCTCTTCCTTGAGAAATCTTCTCCTCCTAAGCCCAAAGCTCGGGAGCAGCCATAACTTTCTTCCTTTGTGTGGTGCCCCCAAGACAGTCCAGGAGAGCTGGAGAAGCTTGAGAATTAGAGTCAACAGAGGGGACTCAGACAGCTCCAGGGGTAGCTTTCAACCAATGACTGGTGGGAGTTTGCACGTCAAAGACCCAGCAACTTGGCTGGGTGTGTACATGTGTGTACATGTGAGGCATTTCCCGGGGTCTCCTCTGGGATTATGCTATGGTTCCCCTCACTGCAGGAGCTGGCTTAATATATGGTCAGATAATTAACTTTGTGAACTCATCCTAAGTGCTATATACCTCATTGCTGAATATCACTATGATTACCTTCTAAGTACCCCCCTTGGTCATCTGGTGTCTATAGTGATATTTAGCGACTAGGTACGTAGCATGGTTTTTAGGATGAGTTGGGAACTTAATTGTCTGACCTTCATAACACACCAATTGTGATTGCCCCTTTTCTTCTGTGTCACTTCTTTACTTCTCTACTAGAGTTTCTGGTGTCTCCCAGACAAATTATTAGCACTTGGATCCTACCTCAGGGTCTGAGCTATATCCCTTCCATATTATAACAGACTCTGCTTCAAACCTTAGATAGCATCAGTTAATGGCTCTGACCCAAAGAACTTGGCCCGAGTGGTTCTTCTGCTCATTTGTTACTCTAGGGCACCTTCTGGTTCACAGCCTGAAACACATTCAGTGTGTTTTCAAATAACCCTATGGATGGGAAATTATTTTTCTGTTTATAAATTCTTGGGGCAAACAGATGAGTCAAGTTCAGGAAGTGGAGGGATATAAAGGGAATTTATAGGCCTCACGTACCTATAATATGATAAAGCATTTCCTTGGATCCTTGCATTTCTTAGCTCACTTTCATCTTACAAAACTCCTCATTGCCCTTTCTTTCAACGTGGGTTGACCTACATAAATTTATTTCCTAGCTCTGTTTGATGAGAGGACTGAGAAGCAGTGACACCCCAGTAACAATGAGCACACCTAGCAACCAGACCATGGTCTCTAAGCATCATTCTCCATTCAATGGGACCAGGGTTCTTAAGGAGAAGTAGGTTATTCTAGGGCTGAGGAAAGAAAAGCCCAAGATGAGCTTAGACCATCTGGAGGCTTATCAGAAGAAGAACAGAGGAGCCAACCTGTGGAAGCTCCTAATGGCCACCACTGGAATAATTTAAGCAGCAAAATCAGAATACTGGCATTGGGTTTAAAATCAGATAATAAAATACATACATTAAAAATTAAAAAAAAAATTTTTACAACTCTGAAGTAGACATGATTATCTCCAGTTTGTAAATTCTTGAGATAATGAAAGAGTTGAGATTCAAATCCAGGTTCAGAGAGGACCGAAGCTCTACCACACCATACACTTTCCCCACTGCAGGAGGGGGATTAGAATCTCTCAGTGTGTTCACTTCTGCTTTGAGTTGAGCCACAGGAAAACTCTTACCCAAGTGAGACCTGGGTCTATTTTCTTTCTCCACCTTTCTGTCTTTCCTTAAACCTTTAAGTCTGACTGGCGTCCCACTGACCTCACGGAGTCACTGTGTTGTTTACTCTACCAGCTTAAGTAAGAGGTTGCTTGGCAAGAGCAATACAGTAATCTCCCTTTTCAAAGTCTACTGATGTTCCAGTTGTTTTAGAGCAACTCTTCCATCCTCCTTGGTAACTCAGATAGTCTCAGGTCCTATCTGGGCAGTTCTGGGGAATGGGAGGGAGGTGAAATAAAATAAGACGTAGAGAGGGAAGGGGGGGACCTTGGCGTCCCATTCTTAATCACCCTCTGTGCCTTTATGCTTTCTCTGATAGCATAGATTCTGATTCCTTATTTGTTCACATTTCCTGAAGGGGGGGTGTGGCGGGGTGGGGGAGGCTAGTGAAGGGAGCTGAGTACTCTCACACCGCTGTAAAAATAAGGAAGGTGATGAATGGTCCCAAACAGCGAGGAAGAGAAGAAAGGCATTTCTTGCCTGCTTCCCCTGGGCCATAGATAAATTACATCTGTCGTGGCTGGGGCCTCTGAGCTTTAGCTGTGATGTGGTTGGAGTGGCTATCTGCCAGGCCCTCCTCTCCCTCCAGCAAGGAGACTGACCCTGCTGGCTAATTTTAAAAAGAGAAAACAAAGCAGTGGTCCCCTTCCTCTTCACAGCTCGAAGCCTGGACTCTCTGGAGCCTTGGGGAGTCACTTCCACATTGGCGCTGGTTTCTTCATTGAGATCAGGCCCAACCTGTGTGCTCACGGAGGGTCTGTCCTGTGCTGCACCTCCAGCTGACTGTTTAGATGGACTGAAAACCAGATTGGTTCAGAGGCAGAGGGATGGCCACAGGTTTGGATGCCAAGATGTGAGTTCTGGCCCAGAATCAGGCTGTCATAAAGGTTTGTTGTTTTAAAACTAGAAAGGGAAATAGAGGGCCCAACCCTAGGGGTCACCCTTGCTACTTCCCTCTTTTCCAGTCCCTATGTACAGTAGGATTCTGTACCTTGATAATTCATTCCCTTTAATGTCTCCTATTTGTGCTGTTCCTCCCTTCCCTGGGCCCTTGTCTTAAGGCAGCACCCTCTTCCCCGCTGATCTGATGCAAGGGCTCTCTTGTGGTCCCATCTCTAATTTACCCTCTATATCATCTTTAAGCCATTCTCTCTAATCCATCCTGAACAAACGGCCAGAGTAAGCACTCATCTGGGTGCACATCTACCCCAAGTAAAACCTTTCCATGACTCCCACTGCAGTGAAGATAGAAACCCACATTCATCTGTATGGTTTTGCATGACCTGGCCAATATCTTATCTCTCCAGCCTTGATTCTCTTTGGTTGCTCTGCAGCAAACTCTAATTTCTAAGAATACCAGACCTCTCTAGGAGTTCCTCAACAAGACTTGCTTTTTCTTGCCTTCAGAAAGGTACTCAGACAGCTCCTATTTATTGTCAGAGCCTCAGCTGCAGCGTCACCTCCTCCAGGAAACCCTTCTAAGGCTAGGTTTAAAGGGGCCTCTGCTGACATGTGGGCGCCTCCTGCTACTGTCTATTCTGCAATCTTATCAGATTCCTGAATAATGAGGCTAGTATGACCTACCAGATGTGGTTCAAACACATGAACTGACTAGTTGAATCTCCATGCCATGCCACTGAGGCACAAAATAGTTAATATAACTTTCCTCAGAGCTTGTAAGTGACAAAGCCAGACTTGGACTTAGCCCCTGCTCTTCTTGACCACTAGGCTGAACAGTGTGTATTAGGTGGACAGCAGCTTTACTACTTTCCTTTGAGCAGCTGAGCTGAGCTCTTGGGCCTGTAATGAGAATTTCAGGCACCTGAACTAGAGAACGGTAAGGTTGACCAGTTAGACCTGGAGTGCAGGCCACCTGCTCTTATTAAAAAAGTTCTAATGGGACACAGACACTTTTATTCACTGACATGTTGTCCATGGCTGCTCTCGCACTACCACAGAAGAGCTGAAAAGTGACAGAGTTTGTATAACCTGCAAAGCTTAAAATATTTACCAACTGACTCTTTAAGAAAAGCTTTCCAGACTCTGGTTAGAGTAGCACATACAGCTAGTAAGTGGCTAAGCTGGGGTGGGGGAAAAAATCTTTCAAATTCCAGAAATTCCAAATTCTGTGCACCAATTTGCAAGGCCTTTCCCCTGCAGCCAGGTGCTAGGACAAGGAGCACACAGTAACCACGTGACAGGAGGTGTCAAGGCTGGAGCTCGGAGAACTCATCACTCCTCCTTCCTTACTCACCTCTCTGTTGTCTCCTCCCCACTCAATATCTAATGTCTTAGCTGAGGCTGTTGGTCCACAGAACTCACTGGCCTTGCCTCTGAGTCTCCATCCCTGGGTAAGGCCTGGCTCTTCATGCAACAGCTGGTCAGCCTCCTCATGCCCGCTGCCAGCCTGCTCCCTCTAGGCAGATGCCAAGAATTGAAGTCTGTGTCGCCCCAGCCATCTCCCTCTCTCTGGGCCCCATCACTCCAGACTGGTTTCAGGGCCACAGATGGAGCTGGTTATAAAAGTGCATCAATAAATGTTGTTGAGGAAGATAAAATCCCAGCATGGGAAAAAGCTCTTGAGTGTGTGTGTGTGTATGTGTCTCTGTGTGTGGGTTTCTTGGGGGTGCAGGAGGGTGGGAATGGGAGGAAGGCTCTGCAGAGGGGGAGAAAGGGCAAAGGCCTGGGGAAGGGAGGGGTGTGGGCTGTCAGCAGCAAGAAGGGTGATTTATAATCAATTTTCTGGCCAAGAAGAATCACTCTTGCCAGGGTGAAATATAATGTGAAATAGGAAAGAAAGGCAAGCTCGGGCCCTGCCATGAAGTGCCTCAGGCCTTCCTGCTTATGAAGCAAATAAATAACCTTTTCCATGAGGCAACCAGGCTGGCTCTGTTATCCGTGCGGGGGCAGATGTGCAGTACGGTCAGCTCTGGTCACCAGGCTGAGAGCATCAGACTTAAGAAGGATGAGCCCTCAAGGACTGCCTGGGCCCTCCTGTAAGTGGCTTTAGCATCAAACCATCTAGAGCACCAGACTCGCTGCAAACCCACCCTTTGGGCTTTGATTCTGATATTAGAATTCTTTCAGTTGCCAATGACAGAAACTCGATTCAATTCAGTTTAGGTTACAAGGAGCACTATTGACCGGAGCGGCCCAATCTCAGTTCGGGCAGGGGTTCCAGCACCGCGCCTGTCTCTCTGGGACGTCAGCTGAATTCTGCCAGATGGGCTTCTCCATTGGCCACTCGTGGGCTCACAAGGCCTAGGTTTCATTGTTAGAGAGGAAAATCCTCGATTCCTTTGGTTTTAATTTGAGAAGTTCCAGCGAGGGAATCTGATCAGCCTAGCTTAGTACTCCTGCCTTCCTCTGGTTCCAGGTCCTGCTGAAACTAAATGGTTGGGTTGTGGGAGGAAAGGGATCCTAGAAGAGGGCAGGTAAGTCTCAGAGAAGGAGGGTCTGGACATGCGAACGGCAATGTCCACCACAGTGCGAGTTCCCACCTGAGGCTCCTGCAACAAAGCCCTGCCCGTGGGTCTTAAGATCACTGTCCACACTCCTTGCCTGCACCTGCCATTCTCTCCTCTGCACTTTGCAGTCCAGCTTCTGGTCCAACCCTGTCATAGACGATCTTCCTCAGGGGTTCTGGTGAGCTGAATCAGTAGACAAAGTGCATGTGCCGTCTTACCCTGCCGCTCTCTGCAGGTCTGTAGGGATGAACTGACTGCACGCAGCTTTGGGGACAGCCTCTCCTCCTCGCGTCTCAGGCTTCTCACCTAGCTCTCTGCTCCTTCTCAGCTCCTTTCTCTGGCCCTTTTTCTTTAGCCTGTCATGACAGCTTTCCCCAGAGTGCTGCCCCTCTTTTGTTCTTCACCTCAGCTCTCCCCTTTACTAATTTTAATTAATCTCGGGGCTGCATTAAGGGAGATCAGTGAATAGAGAAATGGGGATGACGGTCTTGCCTTGTAGACAGGCTGCATCTTCCCTTGTAGACAGGCTGTGGGAATATTCTTCCTGCATGTTTTCAAAGGAGCATTGAGAGATTAGTATGTGTTCACTGGGTCACAAGTAGGGGGCAAGGGGACCCAATACTGGGTCACATGGGGCAAGAGATGGGGCTGGAAATGCTCAACCTGGACAGAAGGAGCATGAGAGGGCTGCTTCTGGGCCTGTCAGCCCCATCGGTGGGGTGGGGTGGGTGGGTGGGCGGGTTTCAAGCACTGCCAGGAATTCCCCGGTGGGTATTTTCATAGATGACTGGGCTGTTCTAAGTGGGAGAAAGCCATAATCCCTGTGCCCACCTCTGGGATCCAGGATGCTCTGGAAGGGTGTTAATTATCTTGGGGGCAGTTAGGCTGTCCTAAAGCTTCCTGATACTCACAGGTCCTTCTGATTTCCAAGTCACTGGCACTCTGTGGCTCAGAGATGGGATTTGACAGGAGGCCTAAGGTCCTCTTTGTGCCTACAGGATCAGTGGGACACTCCTCTCCTGGGTCACCTTGGCCTCATTCTGTGGCCCTGGATAGACTCCTGTGCTCAATCCCATTCTCTACCCAAATCTCAAGAGGAAGGGTCTTGTTTCTCCATTTATTTATTTATTTATTTATTCTGTAGAGACAGAGTCTCATACCATGGCATCACACAGCTCATGGCAACCTCCAACTCCTGGGCTTAAGTGATTCTCTTTGCCTCAGCCTCCCGAATAGCTGGGACGACAGGCTATTTTTTTTACAAGCTATTTTTTGTTGTTGTTGCAATTTGGCCAGGGCTGGGTTTGAACCCACCACCCTCGGTATATGGGGCTGGTGCCCTACCCACTGAGCCACAGGTGCTGCCCTCTTGGTTTATTTAATTGTTCAAATAGTATTTTTTCAGTACCGGCTATAGCAGTGATTTTCAACTGATGTGCCATGAGAAGATCCTAGGTGTGCCGAGAAATTTTTTAAAGGTCATTAATTAATTATTTTTGAAAGTAGTTCAAAGCACAGTAAGTATATCTTTTCTTTTTTTTTTTGTCAATGTAATTTAAGTATGTCATGGAAGTTTAACTATAGGTTCAACTGTGCCGTGAGATAAAAAAGTTTGAAAAACACTGTGCTGTAAGCCAGGCAGTGCTCTAGGGGTGGGGTGTATCATAATAAGAAGAAGAATAACATATACCACAATAACAGGTGTGCTAGGAGCATCAAAGGCAGCAAGTCACACAAAAGTGTGACTCTTTCTAGTGAAAGAGACAAATGCTATCAATTAAAGACACTTAAAGTCATGGTGATAACCATCATGATAAGAACAAATTAGGTCAGGGGAGGAGACGGGATGAAGGTTGGGGGGTGCAGAAGGAGCTCAGTCAGAAAGAGTGCTCAGGGAAGTGCCGGGAGAGGAAGGGTTTCAACTGAGACCCCCACACAAAGAGATGGAAGGAAAACATCCTAGGTGGGAATCCAGCCTGTGTAGAGGCCCCAGGTAGAGGCCAGGCTTGGCTTGTTTGCAGACCAGAGCAGCAGAAGCCAATGAGCGTGTCAGAGATACAGGGGGTGGGGCAGATCTGGAAGGCCACACAAGGGGGCTGGGGTTTGAATAAGGAGTTGGTGTGATCAGCTGTGCATTTTTACAAGATCACGCCAGCCTTTTCTAAGACAGTGGGTAGGCTGGGGGTGGGGAGGTGAGGAGGTGAGGATGGAGCCGCAGTACCATAGGTGAAATGCTGACCGTATAAGACAAGCAGGAAGGGATGGCAGCCTGGACTAGGGACACAGAGGCAGTAATGGACACAAGGAGACTGGGGTGCATTTTAGAGGGAGAACCCCAGATCTTGTTCGTGGATTGTGTGGAGAGAAGAGGAAGAGAAGAATAAAAAATGACGCTA
>NW_003852599.1:2257625-2258898 GCF_000181295.1 Otolemur garnettii | reverse complement strand
GTGGATGGAGAATGAAGGAGGGGGTGGCCCAGGGTGGGGAAGGCTTTGTGTGATCTGTTTCCTCTTCTTAGTAATCCTCACAAGCTGCCCTCTGAGGGGCTGATCATGACCTCTCCAGGGAACGGAGCTCTCTCCCACCCCCTTGCCTGGGCTTTCCTGTCATGGCCCTCCGTGACAGTGCTTGGGCCACGCTCTCTCTTTTTCCTAATGTGTTTCCCTTGCTGGTCCCCACAGGCCCAGGCCAGTTCATCTCTGCATGCCCCAGGGTCTGGTTTATGCTTCCCCTCTACCCATCACCCTGCGGTGGGAGGAGACCCTGCTTGGCAGTTGACCAAAGACCATTTCGTAGCTGCTGCCCTGTGCTTCCTGCCTGGAAGAGGTCTGGGTCTCCCCAGCCCGACAGCTGCTCCTCCTGCCTCTGGCGGCCAGAGAGGCTCAGCCTGCTCCCCACTGAGGCCAATGCACAGAAAATTAGTTGAAAATGTCCATGTACACAGAAAACATTCAAAGACAGAATATCTAGAGTGCATGATGGTTTTTGCTTTGTCTGTATCTTCTATTGTTTTGGTACCAGAAGTTAGCTTAAGTTTGTGCATGCTGTGGGGGGTGGTGTGGGGTGGGAGCTGGTACAAACCACTTCACGCCTAACCTAATTCTTCCTCATTTGTCACCCTTGCTACCTGCTGACTTGGGACCCTCACACACCAGAAGGACTCATTCCTGAGGAGAGTCGTGCAGAGTGTGGATGGGTGCAGAGGGGGTGTGGGAGGTAGCACCCTGAGAATTCCCAGCATCATCTTTCCACATTTAAAATTCAAGTTTATGGACTTTGTCTCTTTAGCTTGTGGTTTTCTCATTGTGGGGCTATATTTTTATTTGCAGGAATAAAAGTCAGCGGCAGCAGATGTGGCCCTCTGGAGTTGGAGGCAATAATCATTGTGGGCAATGTGGCTAGGGAAATAATAATAACACTAACCCATTGATTCTGTAATGTCTCCCCTCATCTCTCCTGTCAGTCATGCACACCCAGCTGCCCTGCCTCCCTGCATGAAAAAAGCCGAACACAGAGACTGGTACAGAGGAAGGGGGCTGAGGAGCTGGTCTGAGAATTCCTACAACTGGGAGTCTATAGCGGCCACTGGGACATTATGCCTTGAGCAGAGATGAAAGGGAGATGAAACTCTCTGAGCCTCAGTTTCCTCATCTTTGTAATAGGATGAGCATGGCCACCTCACAGGCTTGGGCAGCTGATGTGAGACAGCGTCTGTAAAAC
>NW_003852599.1:2210362-2257564 GCF_000181295.1 Otolemur garnettii | reverse complement strand
GAGTAATGTTTTCACAAGAGCAAGAAGAGAACCTAAGAAGAAGCACTTGGGTTTGATCTGGCTCTTGCCCACTGGAGGGCAAGAGACCAAAGACCAATGGAATTCCTCCCATCTTAATTTCTTTCCCACCACCTCTGCCCATGCCCTGCCTTCCCAGCCTGGCACTCTCTCTTCTCAAATGCATCCCTTCTGTTCTCCTCACCACACTCTGTCACACAGTAGGACTCTATTCCACACCCTACTGTCTTCATGGCTTTGCCCATGATGGTGTGAGATCTACAAGGATGACCATTATGTCTTTCTTTCAAGGGGAGGCGACCTAACATTTTTTGGGCTCAAATCCATGTGCCAGATATTTTGTAAGTCATGTTATAGTGCTTTATATTTTTTAAATCCATAAAACAACTCTAGGGGGTAGGCAGTCAGCTCTCTACCCTAGGCAGGAAAGTATTTGGGTTCTCAAGGGTTGAGTGCTTTGTCTGCCCCAGGCCATGCTGTGAGTGAGCGAGTAAGTGAGAGGTCAGGAACTCAGGCTGGGAAGACTCCAGAGTCCCTGTTCTTTTTATGGCACTAGGTTGCCTCTACAGGCGGTAAAGACACCTGAACCTACCAGTCCCTAAAAAGTCACCCTACCCCACTGAGCACCCAGACGCCGAGAGCCTCTCCTTGGGGAGGCAGCGTAAGGGGCATTTGGTTGAATTCTCCCTGAATGACCAATGATCATCCAGCCTCTGCCTGCACTCTTACAGACAGGGGATTCACTCCCCTCGGTGGGCAGCATGTCATATAGAGGTGCTCAAAGTCTGGTATTCAGAACAACAGCTGCAACATCACCTGAAATCTTGTAGAAATGCAAATTCTTGGGCTCCATTCAACATTCAGAATAGGAAACTCTTGTTAACCTGGGTGTTAACAAGCCCTCTGCATGTTTTAATGCTGCCTGAGTTTGAAGGCCGGGGATGTAGTGGAAAAGAGGAGGGCTTTGAGGTTGCCGAGACCAGAGCTCATAGCCCTGGTTCTTCCCATTCATGTGACTTTGGGCAAGGGAGCTGTGAAGACTTGTAGTAATATCATTAGCATTTATTGAGCACTGTGGAAGGATAAATGATGCCTCCCCCCAAAGATGCCCTTGTCTGGTGAACAGGTTAGCACCTGGCTCCAAGCTCGGCTCATAATTCTGACCTCCAGAACTATGAGAGAATAAATTCATGTTATTTTAAGCCACTAGGTTTGAGATAATTTGTTACAGCAGCAACAGGAAACTAACACAAGTCCTTGAGTGGCTGGGCTCTGTTCTAAGTGCTTCGCTGACAAAAAGGATAAAACAGGTTATTTGTTACTGTTAATAACTCATTTTATCCCAGCAACACCCCTATTAAGTGAGTTCTGTTATTAGACTCAGATGAGGAAACTAAGGCATGGAGATGGTTAGTTATTGCCAAGGTCATACCGCTACCAAGGGGCAGGACTTGGACTTGGTCTTACAAAGTTGGATTCACTCTTTATCCTGTTCAGCTTGCACATGGCCTTCCTGCCCCTTCCCTATTCTTAACAGAACATCAATGCTTCCTTGTATAATAGGTGTTTTATTCTAGAGGCAAAGCTCTGCCTGACGCTGGGGCAAAATCATTCAAGCTCAAGCCTGACATTTGAGCAGCCCTGTGTCCCCTTCTTATTTTCTCCTTTCCAACCGGGAACAAGTATAGTTTGGGGGCCTTCCCCAGATGCTGAGCTTGGCTCCCAGAGGTTCCAGCTGTGCCCTTCTTGCATGCAGTAGAAGGACCCCCCAGGTCTGCTCTGACCCTGGGCCCTGTTGCTGGGTGCACCACAGTGGCAGGCCTCAGGAGAACTGTCTGGAAGCTCTGCCCAGCCAGAATGCCCTTCCTGGAGAGCTGCCAGGGCTCTCTCCAAGGTTTCCATCCATCCTGCGGTGCGAGCTACATTCTGGCTCTGGTTGCAATGTATACATGTGTGTGGGCCGCATTTCATTCATGCCAGAATCTGACACATAGGCAGAATTTTTGTAGCAAGCATATGGCTGGAAACCCTCAGATAACGTGCTCAGTGGGGACCTATTTTGAATCAAGATTTCGAGTGAAAACATAAGTCAGCAAAGAAATGAAGGCTGGGATATACATAGAAGAGCCCTCAGGCCTCAGATGCAGAACTCTGTGTGTGTGTGTGTGTGTGTGTGTGTACAGAATAACGTGCAATATATGCTCTGCAGTGTATGTTGGAATGTGTCTGAGTATGGAGTCACACGTGACTTGCATGACTACTTCTATTTGGTGTGGTAAGGTACGTAAAAATCTGGGGGTGACCATGAACTTGTGGGTGGGTGGGTGATTTCATGGTGTGAGTGTGTGCATGGGTGTGAATGTGTGCTTAGTAAGTTTCCATGAATGCGGGAGTGTGTGTATCGTGTGAATGGTGGAGTAAAGGTGTGAGCATCTGGGCGTGAGCACACCTGTGTGAACCATGAAAGGCAACCATCTACACCTGGTCGTGAGCTCACGTGAGGGTGTGCGTGCTCCTGCATCCCAGTGGATGCTCCTGGCTAAACACACTCAAGGTTGCCTCTCGGCTCCTGTTTGCAGAGCTTGATGGTATTTTATTATCGAGCCTCCCAGGAACAATTTAGATGATGCCCAAACAATGAGGCCATTCAGCAAAGGATCCTGACAGAGGGACCACAGATCCCTTATATTCTGGGCCCGTGGTGTGCATCTGATTTAGACCCCTCGGCTGTGGTGCTACCAGCGCTCCTCTCTCAGGGCCTGTGGCCTTGGACACCACTGTGCATGTTAGATCCATGGAGGCTGTTCCGCCTCCACTGGTGCCTCCCAGCAAATCCTCATTTTCCCTCACTTGTGGTGACCAGAACCTGAGACTGGTGTCTTGCTGTGCAACTTTTTGCGATATGCAAAATCACCTTAGTGTGTTGCAAACAGGCAGGGCACAGCACACAGGTCACACATTTTCCAAATGGGGGCTTTTCCCCATTCTGTAGATCTAATGGAGAGCTGGAAATTGAAGCTGGGGGTGAGTCTGAGACATCCCACATAGAGACTACGGAGTGGGAGGAGTGGAAAAGGATGAGTGGTGTGTGCCCGCGGCAACAGCAGGCAGTGACTGCGGTTTATACAGAGTGCTTTCATGTACAGCACCAGATTTGGTTTTCATTACAATCCTGTGTGGGTTGTTCACATTGTATAGGTGACAAATCTGAGACCCAGAGAGGGTAGGTGACTTGTTCAAGGCCACACAGCTGTAAACCACTGGAGCTGGATCAGAGTTTGGGGGGGGGATAAGACTCTGCATCAATCGTGTGACACCTGAGTGAGCGTCCCAGCCTTGGGGCGGGTCAAGCCATCAGGCTTCTGCTCCACACATGGGCCCTTCCATCACATGCTTTTCTTGGCAATCTCTCCTTAGCCGTGGTGCTTCTGACTCCAATTGAGGGCTAACAAATCAAGACAAAAAGCCAGAAGCTATTGATGGAGGAGCTGCTGTGGGCCTGCTCTGTGCCAGGTATCACGAGGGTGTGCCCTTTGCTGTGATCTGCTCAGGAGGCCAGCCTCAAGCACCTGTCACTTTCTTGCTGGGTGACAGTGGGTAAGTCATTTGTTCATTTACTCACTCTCTGACAGGGCCATCTGTTACTCTGGCTCTCCAGTGTCCCCCCCGCCTGCCTCTCATAACTGAAGCCCAGATTTCTTTGGGGGGCTTACTCCCCCCTCACCATATGGTGCATGGTGGTACTTTACCCCCCGACACTCAGGATAGAGTGTTCCGCTCAGGCCCGGCTAATCACAACATTGTGTTCCCCTGGCCACAGTGACTAGCTCAGGTCACAGTGACTTGGGCAGACACAGTGAGTGTAAAGAGCATTTGACTGGAATTGTTGAAAGTAGGGGGTACCTGCTTTTGGACTTGACATGAACCATGAGAGGCTGGGAGGTTGGGCACCATAGGCAGTGTCCCCAGCTGGAGCCTGACGCCAGTGCCAGCGTCAGGTGCAGAGTCAGGCTGGAGATGGAGTCAGGAGCTGGTGACATTGCTTGAGCCTCTGACACCAGTGATACCAGGAGCTGGCATATTAATTAGTGTGCAGACTGTGCTAGCATAATGAAGAAACTGTCATATGCAGTGGTGTAAACAAAACACATTTCCCTCTGCGGTAACAGCCTAGAGACAAGTGGTCCATGGACAACCAAATGGCCCTGCCGTACTCAGTTCAGCCCTTCTCTCCCTAGGTCCAAGGCAGCTGCTCCAGAGCTTGTCTCCTCCTTACTGGGAGGGAGAAAGGGAGCAAGAAAAGAATTTTCCAAAGTTGTTCATCAGCTTTATTGAGGTATAATTCGCATCCAATAAAATTAACCTATTGAAGTATACAGGCCTGTGATTTTTGACAAATGCACATGGCCCTTGTAACCTCCACCGTAATCAAGACACATTTTCATTCCCTACAGCCAATTTCCTTCCCCAGCCCCAGCCCAAGTAACACTGGCCTGTATTCTTCAGCTATAGCTGTGCATTTCCTCCAGTTGCATATAAATAAATCATATAATATATATTCTTTTGTTTTTCTTTATTGTTTTTTGCGTGCTTGTTTGCTTGTTTGAGACAGTTTCACTTTGTAGCCCTTGGTAGAGCGCTGTGGAGTCCTAGCTCACAGCAACCTCAAACTCTTGGGTTCAAGGGATCCTCTTGCCTTGGTTTTTTCATTTTCTTAGTAGAGATGGGGTCTCACTCTCGCTCAGGCTGTCAAACTTCTGAACTCAAGCAATCCACCTGCCTCGGCCTCCCAGAGTATTCTTTTTGCCTAATTTCTTTGACTTAGCATAATGCTTTTGAGATCCAGCCTTATTGTTTTATGCTTCATTCATTGTCTGTTCCTTTTTATTGCTGGGAAATGTTCCATTGTATAGATAGACCACAAGTTGTTTTCTATTCACCAGTTGATATTAATCTGGATGGTTTCCCGTTTCTGACTATAAAGCTAATATGAACACTTGAGTGTACGTCTTTGTGTGGATGTGCACTTTTATTTCTTTGGGGTAAACATGTACCTAGGAATGAAATTACCTGGCCACAAGTTAAGTGTACATTTAACTTGGTAGAATACTGCCATATTGTTTTCCAAAATACGTGTAAAATCCCATATTCCTGTCATCAATACATGAAAGTTCCAGTTGCTCCACATAGTAGTCAAAATCGGCTATTTTTTTGGAACAGGACTCCCTGTGTCGCCCTCAGTAGAGTGCCATGGTATCATCATAGCTCACAGCAACCTTGAACTCTTGGACTCAAACGATCCTCCAGCCTCAGCCTCCCAAGTAGCTGGGACTACAGGCACACACTACCATGTCTGGCTAATTTTTCTATTTTTAGTAAAGACAGGGTTTCCCATTTGCTCAGGCTGGTCTTGAACTCAGGAGCTCAAGCAATCTACCCACCTTGGTTTCCCAGAGTGCTAGGATTACGGACGTAAAGCCACTGTGTCCAGGCAACACTTGCTATTTTTAGTTTTAAAAAAATTATTATCATAATAACTAATAGGTATTTAGTGGTATGCCATTGTGGCTTTAATCTTCCTTTCCCTTAAGCTCATTATATTTGGCATCTTTTCATATCCTTATTTTCCATCCATGATTTTGGTGTTCAAATATTTTGCCATATGCAAAAAGTGAAGCTTCATTCATGCTTTATATTACATATAACATGAACTCAAAATGGATAGGATGGGGTTTTAGTTATTCCAGGACCATTTGTTGAAAAGACTACCCCGTCTCCATTGGATTGTGTGGGAAATTTTTTTGTCAATAAATTCACCATATAGGAATAGAGTGCATCTATTTCTGGACTCTCTTGCATTCTGTTGACCTATATGCCTATTTACATATTATAATTCTTCACTGATTTATCTCTATAATAAGTCTTGAAATCAAGTAGTATGAGTATTCCAAGGTTGTTTCCCTTTTTGATATTGCTTTGGCTATCCTATCTCCTTCACTTTTCCATGTACATTTTGGAAATAGCATCTGAAATTGTGATTAGGGGTGTGTCAAATTTGTTCAGCAATTTGGGAGAACTAATATCTTAATAATATTGAGTCTTCTTAACAATGAACATGGTATACATGTATATCTCACTTGTTAAGGTCTTCATTGATATTTTAACCAATATTTTATAGTTGTCAATATGCAGATTTTGCGCGTAGTTTTTGAGATTTATATTTAATTTTTTTTATTTTATGGTGCCTTATAAAGGGTACTTTAGAAACTACAATTTCTACTGTTTATTACCAGTATATAGAAATATGGTTTATTGTGTATTTTTCTTGTACCCTGTGACCTTGTTAAACTTATTTATTATTTCTATTATGCCTTTAATTTTGGGATTTTCTGCATAAGCAATCTTCTGTGTTCAGACAATTTTATTTCTTCCTCTCCAACTATTGTTTTATTTATTTGTTTATATTGACTTATTGTGCTGGCTGTAATCACCAATATAATATTAAACAAGAATTGTGTGCATGGCCGTCCTTGCCCTGTCTCTAATATGAAAGGCAGATCATTCAGTCTTTCAATATTAGGTATGACATAAGCTTTTGGTTTTTCATAGATGTTCTTTATCAGGTTGAGGAAATCCTCTTTGCTTTCTAGTTTGTTGAACATTTTTTAAAAGTCAGGAATTGTTATTGACTTTTACCAAAAGCTTTTTCTGAAGCTAGAAAAATAGTATTTCATATTCTGAAATTCTATATAGTATTTCATATTCTATTGATACAGTGAATTGTATTGATTGGCTATTAAACCAGTTTGTATTTCTGGGATAAATTCCACTCGTAATACTCAATATATATTGATAACATTTGTTAACTTGTACATTATATCATTTATCTCTTATAATTGAGGAAGTCAAATGTGACTTGAGTGTTAGAATTTTAGTACAGTTTTTTCCTTTCTTAAAATGTGTATACATTGTTTGGTACACTCTGTATTTTACTTCTTTTTGTGTGACATAAACCAGAAATTTATTAGTATTTCTTTTGATATAAGCAGTCAATTATCTTTTAAACTTATTTTAAATAGTAAGGAAAAAAGATTTTTATATTATCTATATATTTACTACTTCTGAGGCTCTTTATTCCTTTGTATAGATCCAGATTTACTTCTGTTACTTTTCTTCTTCCCAAGGGAGTTTTAAAAATATTTCTTGTAGTTTTCATGTGCTGGCGACTAACATTTTATATTACTGTATGCCTTCATTTTTGAAGGATATTTTTTCATATTATTTATTAAAGATGTTGTTCCAATGTCTTGTAGCTTGCATTTTTTTCCATTGAGAAGTCTGCTGTCATTCTTATTTTTGTTCCTGTTAATGCAATTTTTCCTCCTGTGGCCAATCAAAAAATTTTCCCTTTCTCACTGGTTTTAAGCAATTTGGTTATTATGTACTCTGGTATAATTTTCTTTATGTTTCTTGGTATTCATCAAACTTCTTGATCTATGGATTTTTTCTATCAAATTTAGAAAAAAATTGGCTTTTTAATTTTTGCTTCCATTTCCATTGTGTGTGTAAGAATCCAGAATGGTAGGCTATTTGCAATTACCTCAAAGCTTACTAAGCCCTGTTATTTTTTTTTTTCAGTCTTGTTATCTTTCTGTACTTCACTTAAGAAACAATTTTTATTGGTACATAGTCAAGTCCACTCATTTTATTATTCTGCAGTATCCAATTTGCTATTAATTTTATCCAGTTTACTTTTTATTTCAGATAGCATTCTTTTCATTTATATAAGTTCTATTTGAATCTTGTGATTTTTTTTGTTTCTCTTTCTGTGTGTATTTTTTCCTTACATATCTGAGTATATTTATAATATTTAATCACATAGTATCTTGTCATTTCTGGGTCTTACTTCACTCACTGACTTTTCTCCTCATTGTGAGTTATATTTATTGTCATTTGCATGCTTGATAATTTTTTACTAGATTCTGGATGTTGGGTATATTATACTTTTGAGTGTTAGATTTTGTTTTCCTTCAAAGAGTTTTGGGCTTTTCCTGATGTTGATTTAAGTTATTAATAATTAATTTGATTCTTTTAAGAATTTACTTTAAGCTTTACTATTTAAAGTCCAGAGAAGCCTTTACTCTAAGACTAACTTAATGTCACAATGAAGGCTTGAACCTTGCGGAGGACTGTACCCAGGATTTCTCTACTCTGGCATTTGGGAATGTGAACTATTTCCAGCCCTATGTGAGATCTGAGCATTTTTTGGCCTGCTGATTACTGTAAGTTCTTTCTCTGGCCTTGAGGAATCTCACCCCAGGATTCAGAGATTAGTAGTCAGCCAAAGACTTAAAAGGACCCCTTTGTAGGTCTCTGGAGCTTTCTCTGAGTGCAGCTTCCTCGTTTCTGGTACTCTACCCTACAGAATCCTGCTGCTTCAGCTCTCCCAGTCTCTGTAATTCCTCCTCAGCTCAGCAAGACCTCTAGGCTCTGTTCTGACTCCTGTCCCTATCCTGAATCATGGAAACTGCCTCCAGGCAGTAGGCAAGGGCCATCTTGTGCTACCTCGCTTGTTCCCCTTCTCTTAGGGATGACAGTTCTATTGTGCAATGTCTTGTAAGGGTTGTTATATATATTATATATATATAGTTTGTTATTTTAGTTGTTTATGATGAGAGGGTAATTTCTGTAGCAGTTAATCCTTCATAGTCAGAAGCAATAGTCCTCCAGGGGTAAGCTTTTAAGAGCAAGTCTCAGAAGTTTCCCATTTTACATCTATGATATTGGCTTATCAGAAGTTAGTCATACAGCAATACCTAGTTATATGGAGGCAGTCTAAATAGTGCAGTCTCGCTAGGTAACCATGTTCCCCGTTAAATTGCATTTCTATGGAGTGAGAGAAAATTGTTCCTCTGATGTGATGCCCAGTCTTTTCAGTTATGTGCATCAGGTTGGGTTTGGGCTCTGTCCTTGTAACCTAGAGTCCTGGCTGATAGAGCCAGTTAATAGGCCGAGGGAAACACGTTCAACAACAGGAGACATTTAATTTTTTACTTAACCTCTTTGGAACTTAGTTTTTCTATCTAAAAAATTGGGATATGTTATTGTTCATCTCTCTAGTTTATTCCTAAGTTTAATAATTACATGAATGAGAAATTCTTCTGTAAGATGTCTAATACTACATAACTACAAATTATATTTACCAATATTTTTCTAACCCCCAAATTTACTTTTTTTTTTACCTACTATACACTCTGATACTTAATTATATAGTTTATCTCAATTGCAGTAAATAGTGAATTGCATAATTATTTGTTTTCAGGTTTTCAGATTATATTTCCATTGGAGTGAAAGATGCATAGGATGCTCAGAAAGTTGTTTCTCTTGTCCACAGCTGTATTTCTAACTTATTGCCCAATGACTGGCATTGATGGAGCTCCCAAACAGTGTTAAAATGAATAAATGGCAACATTATAAGATGACATATATAGGGAGAACTCGAGTCTCCTCTTAATTATCACTGCACCTTACCCATCTGAAGGCCAGGATAAAAGTTACAGATATCTACTAGGAAAGAATGCTGGGATCCTCAGGGTGCAGAGCATATTGGCAGCCTTCTATGAAAGTAGATAAAGATTAAAATTGATTGCATCCATATGGCATGCTTTCTAAGGTTGTGACCCCTCTTTTGCTTGCCCTTGGAGCACTTATCTCCTCTGGGGTTGGTTCAATAAGATGGACCTGGTGCTACCTCCCGCTTAAAAGATGCCTATCTTGGGAAACAGTCTTGTGCTCTAGGATTTGAGGAGATTGGCATCCATATGAATGGTGAGACTGTGAGGACTTCAGTCAGGATTAGGGTACAAATATGGAACATGAGATGATTTTAGCAGTATAACCCTCCCTGAATTGCAAGCTTCTTGAAAGACTGGATTCTGATCATTGCCTCTATACCCTCAAAAATACTCTACCTTTCAGCCTGTACTCACCAGCACTCTGTTCCAACCACTCTCTTGTCAGTGTTCACAGTAAAACCCAATGGTCATTTCTTACTTGTTCTAATTCACCCTCTAAGCAACATTTAACACAATTGATCCTCTGTCCTCCTTGAATCACTTCCTTTTGCCGTCTTCCACTCTACCTTATATTCCCGGGTTTCCCCTACCTCAGTAGGTTTTCCTCTTTAGTTTCCTCATTTGTTCCTCATTCTCCATCTTGCCTTTAAATGTTGGGACATTCCAGGGCTATGTCTTTTCATTTCCCTATTTACACGTTCTCTCTAGGTGAACTTATCTAGTTCCATAGGTCTAATTTTTACTTATCTTCTAATGACTCACAAATCTTTAGCTTTATATTTTCCTAGAACTCCAGCCTCCTGTATCCAATTGCTTATATATCCAAATGGGTGTCTAATAAAGGCATTTAAAAGTAAATGTATTCCAAGTAAAATTCTTGTTCTGCTCCCCAAACTTCCTCTTTTTCTCTGTCTCAGAAAATGGTAGCACATACCCTCATTGTTCATGTCCCAGATCTGGTTGTTATTCTTACCTCCTATCTTTCACCTTCAAAACTCCACTAAGAAACTAATTTTACAGACTCTACCATTTGTGTATTTTTTTCCATCTCTAGTATCTCTCTGTAGTTCAAGCTTTTCTCATTTCTTGCCTGGATACTGCAATGGTCTCATAACGGGTCTTCTTGGTAACTGGAAATAGATTTTTTTAATTGACAAATGAAAAATTGCGTATATTTGTCCTCTTTATTCATGAGTTCTGCATCTGTGGATTCAACCAAATACTTGAAAAAACCAATAAAAATAACAATAGACAAAAATAATATAAATTTTATTTATTAATAATATAGCACGACAAATATTTACATAGAATTTACATTGCATTAGGTACTATAAGTAATCTAGAGGTAGTTTAATGTATGTAGGAAGGTGTGTATAGGTTATATGCAAATACTACATCATTTTAAAAATGTGAGTTGAGCATCCATGAATTTTGGTGTTTAGCTGCAGGAGATCTGAAACCAATACTATGCAAATACTGACAGACAACTGTGTATTTATGGCATACAATGTGGTGTTTTGATATATGTGTACATTGGGGAATTTCAAACTAATTAACATATCTATCACCTCATATCCTTATTAGTTTTTTGTGATAACTTTCTTTTTTTTTTGGCCGGGGCTGGGTTTGAACCCGCCACCTCCAGCATATGAGGCTGGTGCCCTACCCTTTAGAGCCACAGGCACCACCCCTGTGATGATAACATTTAAAATCTATTCTTCTAGCAATTTTCAAGTAAACGGATGATTAACTGTTGTCACTAAGCTGTGCCTCAGATCTCCAGAGCTATGCTTTCAATCTAACTGAAATGTACCTTCTGACCAACATCTCTTCCTCCCCTGTCCTTCTACCCCCACCAACTCCACCCCAGCCCCTGGTAACCACCATTCTACCCTCTGCTTCTATGACTTTGATGTTTTTTATGTTCCATATAACAAGGGAGATCATGCAGTATTTGTCTTTCTGTGCCTGGCTAATTTCACTAAGCATAACCTCCAGGCTTGCCCACGTGGCACACATACAATGAAATACTATTCAGCCTTTAAAAAGAAGGAAAATTCATCATCTGGAGCAACATGAATGTATCAGAGTTAGATTTGTAAAGTTCAAATATGATCATGTCGCGCTCTTTTTAAAAAATTCTTCTACATCTTTCCATAACATGAGAACAACGTTTAACTCTTGATCCTGGTTTCCAGAATTTCACATGATTCGGAGTCTTCTTACATTCTGAGTACATCTCATGACCCTCTTCCCTCTTCCATCATGCTTTCACTACACTGATCTGATTTCTATTCTTTCAACTTGCTGAACTTCTCCTACTCTGGGGTATTTGCATTAGCTGTTCCCTCTGCCTCCAATCACTTCCCTCATCTTATCATCATAGGCTCCAAACTTCCTTTCTTTTCTTAGTCTAAATGTCAACAACTTAGAGAGATTCCCAGATATAAATTAGCCATCGAATTTCTATCATGTCACCCCATTTTACCTCTCTACATGGCATCTTGTCTGATATTAATCTAACATTTCTTTGTGTCTCCTTCCTTTTCCCCACTAGATTATAAGTTTGAGAGTAGAGACATTATCTTTCTTGTTCACTGTATAAATTCAGTGCTTAGAATCATGTGATACACGTGTATCAAGTACTCAATAAACACCTGTCCAGTATATTAACAACATCGGACCACTCGTTTGTTTAGTATAGGTTGTCTAAGTCTGTCCCCACTTAGGCAAAACAGCCTCTAATAGCAGCTGTTGATTCAGCTGAACTCATCAGATCACGATGAGGTTCAGAGCCATTAACAAAGACTATGATTTTAATGATTGCTGGCCTTCGTTTGCTTCCCTGACCAACTTATAACTGTAGTAGGTGTCTGGTGGAAGATTTAGGGCACAGGAAAAATATAGAACTGCATCTCAATTAACATGTGGCGGAGTCAGCAAAGTTTAGAGATCCTGGTTCTTTGCCATCCTCCCCAACCCACAACTGCTTTCACGACTGCACTCACCTCTGTTAGAATTAGCTACACTAATAGTGTTGGAGCAGATGATCAGAGAAGGAAATATTAGCTCACCTTGCAGTTTTCAGGGACTGCAGCCAGGCAGGGTAGGATTAGGATAGACAGATACATGAGGGAAGAATGCTGACAAAGGTGTGGTAACGGGAAAGCAAAGCATTTCTGCAGGAGAGGGAAAGACCTGGAAACACTAAATCAGTTTTCTAAATTTGGGGTGTAGAATTTGAGAATGTACGGTATTATTGAACCATGTGAAATATTTATTTATTTGAAGACCCTCTAAAAGATCTAAAACAATTTCATTACTTAAGGCATCACAGAATTTGATAGACCCAGAGGACACAGGATGGCATTTCATTAGCCTTCTTACTCTGGGCAGAAATGTCCTCTACCATGAAGTGCAAAGATGGCCATTTGGCCACTAAAATACTAAATGATAGGAAACTCACTTTCAAGGAAGCCCAGTTAAATTTTAGAAGACTGGGCCGAGCATGGTGGTTCACGCCTGTAATCCTAGCACTCTGGTAGGCCAAGGCTGTGGACTGACTGAGCTCAGGAGTTTGAGACCAGCCTGAGCAAGCGCAAGACACAATTTCTACTAAAAACAGAAAAATTAGCTGGGGATGGTGATAGGCACCTGTATTCTCAGCTATGTGTGTGGGAGGAGGGCAAGAGGAACTCTTGGGCCCATGAATCTGAGGTTGCTGTGAGCTGTGATGACACTACGGCACTCTACACAAGAGGATCAAGTAAGACTTTATCTCAAAAAATAAATTTAGAAGACTGATTGTTAGAAATGTCTTCCGTATACTGAACATAAATTTCCCAAAATTGGCTGTCCAATGGTTCTTGTTTTTCTCCCCAGAGCATCACAGACTGACCCTAAAACTCATTACCCTCTAACAGTTATGAATGGAATTGTATTCCTCCAGCCGCAATTTATATGCTAAAGTATAAACCCTAATGTGACTATATTTGTAGATAGTGCTTTTAAGTAGGTAATTAATGATGAATGAAGTATCTACCCAAAGTAAAAGAAATCAATATATAAAAACGATACCTGCACTCATATGTTTATCACATCACAATTCACAATAGCGAAGATAGAGAATCAACCTAAGTGTCTATCCATGGAAAATTGGACAAAGAATGTGTGGTATATACATGCAATGGGATATTATTCAACCATTAAAAAGAATAAAATTATGTCTCTTGTAGCACCATGGATGAAACTGAAGGCCATTTTTTTTATTTTTATTAAATCATAGCTGTGTACATTAATACAGTCATGGGGTACAATGTGCTGATTTTATATACAATCTGAAATATTTTCATCAAACTGGTTAACATAGCCTTCACAGCATTTTCTTAGTTATTGTGTTTAGACATTTATATTCTACACTTAGTAAATTTCACATGTACCCTTGTAAGATACACCATAGCTGTGGTCCCACCAAGGAGGCCATTGTTTTAAGTAAAACGACTCAGATATAGAAAGATAAATATGACGTGTTCTTTCTGACAAGTGGGAGCTAAATAATGTGCATGTGTGGAAGCAGAGTGTGAAGTGATCAACAGTGGAGGCTCAGAAGGTGGGGGCTGGATGATGGGAGGTTTCTTGATGAGTACAGTGTTGTGCTTCAGTGGTGGATGCACTGAAGGCTCTGAGTTCACCACAATGCAATATATCAGCATAGCAATTTGCACCTGTGCCCCATGAGTGTATACAAATAAAAAATAAATGGGGTAGAAAAAGGATAAATGGAGTCATAAGGATAGGGTCCTACTCATAGGGGTAGAAAAAGGATAAATGGAGT
Source organism: Otolemur garnettii (assembly GCF_000181295.1). Lineage (NCBI taxonomy): Eukaryota > Metazoa > Chordata > Mammalia > Primates > Galagidae > Otolemur > Otolemur garnettii. Next base: position 2,243,137 of record NW_003852599.1, on the reverse strand, counting down.
CATAAGGATAGGGTCCTACTCATAGGACCTCTTGAGTATAAGAAGAGGAAGAGATACCAGGGTTTTGTGTACCAAGGAAAGGCCATATATGCACACTGTGAGAAGGCAGCCAACTATAAGCCAAAGAGACAGACTTCTGGAGAAACCAAAGCTGCTGGTGTCTTGATCTAGGACTTTCAGCCTCCAGAACTGTAGAAAATTTTCTGCTGTTTAAGTGATCCATTCTGTTATTTGGTTAAGGCAGATCAAGATGACTAACACATAGTCTTTGTACACATCAGGTGACAGTGAAAGCTCTTTGTAAACTTCTCTTATTCAAATGGAAGGCTCGACTTTCCTCCACTCCTCCTCCTTAGAGTAGAGACATCTATTAGATGGAGACCTTTCTTAAATGGAAATGAGCAGAATAGAATACAACATCTCAGTCAAACAGGATGAAGCCTGCCCAGAGCAGGACTACTTGTTCCACGGTTTCTATTTTCCTAATAAATCCAACCAAAGACCCATGTTTTGGCAACTATTAACTGAGACTAACTTCCAAGACAGTTAAACCCACTCCCTCACAGGCTTTGCTAATAGTTCACTGGCTTTGTGCATTAAGTGCCTGACTTAATATCAGTCTGGTTAGAATTCATCATGTTAGATTTGCCTCATTTTTCAATCTATCCAAATATACTCACTGTCTGCCCCCAGATGCTTATTATTGGAAAATCAATGCCCTTCTTCAGACATTTCATAAAGATGTCGAGTGGGAAAGGGTCAAGAAGAGACCTGATATTATGAATGATAATAATAACAACTTACATTTATATAGAGCTTTACAGGTTACGGTGCTTTCTACCAGTTTAGGGATCCTGGCAAAATAGGAAATGAGTTTCATCTTCCATGACCTTTTCTTTATGAGTTGCTCAGGATGATGAAAAGGCCCTGGGAGCCAGAAGCACTAATCTTAGCTTTGAAGCCACATTACCGAGCTCAGCTTTGATGTCCACCTACAAGTGAAGGAAAAGACTTGATGATCTCCAGGGTCATTTATCTTCAGTACTTTTTGACCTGGATAGCTGCACAGCGTACAATTTTTTTTCACATTATATATATATATATACATATACATATATATATGTATATATATCTCCTCCTTTCAAATCAAACCTTCCTAGCTCTTTAAATAAAGTTCTGTGTTTGGTAAATCCACACTAGTTCTGAGGCTCCTTGCTGAATCTCTAAAGCATTCATAAAACTGTTCCCAGGTTCATGTTTGAAGAATCCACCTTTTCCTCCTAAGTTAACTACCTTTCTCCATCTGCTGCCATCATCATCTCTCCCATTCTCCCTGATATCGCATAGAAAGCGAACAGTGGGTTAGTGATGGCATCTTTAAATCTTCCCGGGACTGTGGGGTGCGATTCCTCCGGCAGAATCTTTTCTGGCTTTGTGAGAGCAGCCAGGTGCTCTTTGGCTCCCTGTCCACCCATTGTAAGTTCTTCTCTCAGCACTTTCATCTGCACATTTCATATTCATATCTGCCGTATCTTTATTCAAGGTGCCAATAAAAATGCATTATGTATGACTTGGTTTGCTTAGAAAATGATCATGTTTTGTATATTTAGGAATGTAAAATCTTGTTTAAAAAAAGAAAAAAAAACACCTTTTTTTGAGGGGGGGAGAATGTGCTATTTCCTTGACAAAAAATCTCCAGAAAAGTAATATTTTAGTTTCATCCTTCTCTGTTCAACCTCCTCTCACCCAAATCTCTACATCTCAAGCTAGAGCACCTAGTGCTTAATAGGTTAAAGTTGGATGGATGGATGGGATGGGTGAGTTGCAGCCATGTGGGGGCAGCCTGGAAAACCAAACTGAGACATTTAGGTTAAATACTGTGGGTAATAGGTGACCACTTTCAGTTTTCCTGCAGAGATGTAATACAATGGTGGCATGTCTTCTGTTTGTCTTTAGGTGGTTCTAATCAGACCAAGTGACTTTTTTCCTGAATCCCCACAGCCAAAGCAGATGTACACTTGGCCCTGATTATTAACTGACCAGCAAAAGTTTCAGATTTTCTCAATCCTGTGTATGTATGTGTGTGTATATATACAATCTGTTAGACACAGAGTAATGGTACCCACTGCTGGAGTTTTTGTTCAACAGGTTGGGGTGGTGCTGGAAATATGCATAGTTAACAAGTTCACAGGTGATTCTGATGTTACTCGTCTAAGGAATACACTTGAAAAACAAATGCTTGAGAGAATCACATCTGGGTCTTCCCTTGACCTTCCTTTATTAATGAGATGCAAATAGCATGCAGTCCATGAGGGCCGCTGAGAATAATCACATCTCGTTTACTCATGGTGGCACCCAGAATTTCCCCTTGGCATATAACAAGACATTTTTCCTAGGGAGGCTTGCCTTCAGAAAATAAGTTTATACAGCCCCCAACAGAGGAATTTGACATTTGGATCCATTTACAATAGACTGGAATTCTCCTTCTCAACTGAAGGGTCAGTTTATAGATGTAACCCTCATCAGATTATCTCCACATGTTGAGATTATCTTGGGAGATATTTAGATTAAGCACCAGGAAGAATCTACGGATAACACAAACTGTAAAATGCCCACAGGGGACTCAAGAGAAGTTATTGCATCTCTTATCCCAGTAATAATTGGGACCAAGTTAGATTTTTCTTAATGGAGACAAAAGTTTGAATTCTGAAATCAGAGAGAACATGGTTTGAATACTTTTTCTGCCTCTTTTTTTTTAGGTAATCTGCTTTAGATGAGTCACTTAACCTTTCTGAACTTCTGCAACTATATACATAAAATAGGGATTATCAGGGCTTTTGTCAAGTTTAATCAAGTTTAAGGGTGTAAAATGCTTAGCCCTTGGTATGGCTCATAGTAGGTGCTCAACTGATATTAATAAGCTCTCCTCAAATGTCTTCTCTGTAATAGGGGCCATTTTATTATTGAATATTATGGCTATTTTGAAAGATATCAGAAAGGAAAACAAAGAACCACACTTGGAAGAGGAGACTCATTTTCAGACTCAGTATCATTACTGCCAATTTGGAGATTAAGGGATTTACTGAGAAACTGCAGTGAGAGATGGGCCCTGCAGGAAGCCAGCTCCAGCTCACTCAGTGCTGGGTGGTGCTAGGAATCTGCTTCCTGGAGAGAGAGGGCGGCCAGAAATAAGCACAGTGAGCGTCAGCACCTTGGACAGAAAACCAGCGATCCAGGTCTATCTATCAGCTGGGCTCTCACTCTCTAGGCCTGGGTAATGATCTATGGCCGCCTTGTTAATGGCCTTAAGGATTCACATATTTCTTTAATTATTCAATCACTTGGAAGTTTTGAGTTTCTACTTATTAGGTGCAAATTAAAATCTCCTCTATAACTCGGTTTTCCTCAGGCATTGCAGTAGTAGCTCCTGGTTCTGTCGGGTTATCCTTCTAGTGAATGGCGGATGACAGCAGGTGCAATCACCTTTCTCATCATTTCTCTGTGTGCTTTACCTTCAGGGCTTCCTTTTTGCCATCAGCTGTTTAAAACCTCACACTGATGTTCCCGGTGATAAATGCAAGGGGCTCCTCTTTCTAAGCCCAGCCCCTTAGTCTGGGGCAAAAGTCTCAGCCCTAGCTGCATATTAAAATCACCTCAAGACCTTTTAAAATGTTGCAAGGCCCCATCCCAGGGAATATAATTTATCTTTGTTTTGGGAGAGACATGAGTATTAATATTTCTTAAGTGCTCCCAGGTAATTCTTACCTGCAGCCAGAGCTGAAAACCACTGGACTAGAGATAGACCTTTTTATCTCCCAATGGCCCCCAGAGTTGATCCCAGCTTTTGACTCATGATTCTTTTGGAATATAGACTGAATCCAATTTCTAGCTTATCAATTTCCAGCACAGACATTGCCAAACTTGACATTGCAACCTTGTCTTCCCCAAACATAGAGTGGCAATATTATTTATCTAAAAGAATCTGACTTAGTTATCTCACCTAACTAAAGAAAATAATGTATAGGTTGAAAATTTCAAATAAAAAGTGTTAGTATACAATTGGAAGAGCCTAGAGAAGCAAGGCTGTCTTGTTGAATTCTGGTCCAGTCATTCTAGAGCTCATTTAGTGAAATTAAATGCACTCATGCCCTGTGGCCTGGCAGTCTTACTTTAATGTGTATGTATATATCCTAGAAAACCTCAGGCACAGGTCCATTAGAACAGGGACAAAGATGTTCATAGCATGTTCGTAGCAGCACTGTTAGCGATGGCTTAGGCAACCAAGACACTGATTACCAAAAAATTGACAAGCAAAAACTAAACAATGATTTTTTTGGAAGGCCATATAGAAGTTAGAACAATAAAATGGTAATATAACACAGCAACCTGGCTAGAACTTCAAATTGAGTGGTAAAGCAAAAAAAGACACAGCATGAAATCTGAAGCACACCGCCACTTATGCACATTTAAAACAAATTTATTCACAAAGCAATATTACAGACTTTTCACGGATACGCTCATGTCCAAGGGCATTTACCAAACACACTATAGTAAGTGCTTATGGGGAATGGGATTAGAGAAGGGGGACAAAGGGAAGAAATAATGAAACAAAATCTAGCAAGAGCAAAACCCTAAACCGGCAGACGCGGATGATCTGTGCTGTGAACCAAGAACAGAGATTGGCTTAGCTCTCTGCCCTTTCCAAGAGGAAAACAAGAAAGAAAGACAGGGGGGGAGCCCTGGCCGGCTTACAAGTGGAAACCAGAGAATCTGGAAAGAAAAATGAGACCTTGGGAACCAGAAACAAGAACCAGGCACTTGCCCTAGGCTGGAGAGAAATATCTAGTTTTATTGCTCCCTATAATGGATTGGGAAAGGAAATGAAAAAGGCTTGCCAGGTTAGAAATAAAGGTATTCACAAAAACCCTGAGACAGAGGTGAAGCATTTCAGAGGCTGGAGCTGAGGAACTGCACTTCTAGACCTAGGGGAGGGTTTTATATCAGAGACTCGGGGATGTTGCTGCTGCCCTCGGTGGGAAATGGGCTGTGTTCTTCCTAACATTCTTGACGTGCTTGAGTTTCAGAACCAAGAAATTTCCCAAGTTAGACTGATATTTCCCTCCTAACAGCCCCATGACTAAGGTCTCCTCTTCAGTCTTCTCCAGATACTGATGTAATTATTGAATCATCCCTCTAAGATCCATGTAACAAGCCTCCAGCGTGTGCTAGGAGATGGGTGTCCAGAGAAGAGTGAGATGTGTCCCTAGCTTCAGACAGGACAGGTGTAGATGTTGAAGCTTCCTTCACTGTGCCCCAAACACTGCGCTGAGGCTGTGCAGAACTTCTCTCCTTGACAGCTGGTAATCACTTTACCTTGAGAATAGAAACCCCAGCAACCTCGGTAAAACACACGCCTTAGCAAGAAGTCTTTTCATCTGTACACCTGACAAACGGTCATGAATAGATTAACATATTAAGGAATCGTGTTTTGAGCTTGTTTTCTACTAGGAATCTAGGAAGAGCAATATAAATATCAGTGGCTTACAGGTGAGGACGCTTCACACATCAGATCAAACTTGTCTAACAGCGATGGCAGGTCTTACCTCAGGTAAGTTGGAGTGCACGGTTGGGGGGACTAAGGGACAATGAAGTCAGATTCAGACCCCCCAAAATAGGGCAGAGAGGCTGATGCTTGGAGGAGCCACCCTGGATGACCCCGTCAAAGTCACAGTGCAGTGGTTTTGAGAGCAATTATCTTGGGGGAACAGCTCTTACTTTGCATTTAAGATTGTCCTCCTGAAGAGGTCATGTGTAAATCAAATTTAATAAATCAAATTCCACCATTCATACCTTGGGGAGTCACTCTCTTCAAAGGAAACTGTGAGCGAATCCCTTTTTAATAGAAGTAATCAGCTCTCCATTTATCTGATTTGTATGGGAAGATTTTTATATGTCAGATTTTTCTTAAAGTGACCAGGAGAGTATCTCAGCAGTGGTGGAAACCCCAGCACAGGATGGGGCAAATAAAACAACAAGAACCACCACAAAAATAACAAATTATAGGCTCAAATAACCAACAGTAAACTCGTAGGGAAGAGGTTAGTGGTACACTGGCTTTTGACATGGCTGAATTGAGAACCCAAATAATGACATGAGATTTTCTCCCGCTACCCCCCCCCCAGATCTGCCTTCTCTTGGCTTTATTCTAAGGTGCTACCTGAGTAAGGCAGCTGCAGCATCTTATCCTGGCAGCTTCAAGGCCAACATGGAGGATTACTTGCCTTTCTTCCTAGTAGTCTCAGAATTGGCTCTGATTGATCATCTGCCCATCCCTGACTGAGTGAGGAGTGAGGGACTGATTAGCTTGGGCTGGTCACAGGGGCCCTCCAGGAGCTGCATGGACTCTGAGTGGAGAAAGGGCACTTCCAAGGAGAAAATCAGGCAGTTAGCTGTCAGAAGAAATAGGCGAAAATGCTGGGGGAAGGGGACAGAACCCAACCCATCCCTCTCCCTGACCCTGACCCTCATCCCAATCCACCACCAAGCCTGTCTACCCCAGAAATATCTCACAAGGGGTTGTCTGTTGTATAGCCCTGGCATCGGAATCACTGGGGTGCTTGTTAAAATGCAGGGTTTCAGGGTGCTACTTCAGATGCAGTGAATTTCATTCTCCTGGGGTGGTTCTCAGATTCTGCACTTTTAAATCCTTTCCCAGGAAATTTTTTAAAAAGTGTACATTGACATTTAAGAACCACTTTCCAAAGCTGTTGCATCCTTCCCGTTCCCCACAGTCACTCACCATTTCTCACCTGGGCCCTTCCAAATGCCTCCTTGCTGGTCTTCCCTCCTCAGCGTCTTCTCTGCCAGCGCAGTCCCTCCCTGCTGCACGTGGGCACATGCTTCTCACAGCTGTGGCGTCCTCGCAGCCTCCTGCTCCCGGAGGCCTCCTCACCCACCCCGGAGGCCCACCATGCCCTTCCAGATGCTTCCCTCATCCGATGATCCTCAAAGCATTCCAGGTCCTTGCCTCAGCTCTACTGCCCGTGATCTTCCCTCTGCCTCAGGCTTCCTTCCCTTTTTCTGGCAGACATGGACTCCTGCATGAAAGCCCAGTTTGACGGCCACCACCTCTGTACAGCCTCCCTGTCTTATACCTCCAGGAGGAACTGGTGGCCACCGTGCCTGCTCCCCTTCTCATTCTCCTCTGGAATCCTGGCCCTGAATCTCTCTGACAGCGGTTTAGCACACTCTAAATGAATACACACGTCTGCTCTTCCCTCTGGCACTACTGAGGGGGTTAGTAGAGCAAGCCTCAATAATATAGCAAACCTTTGGAAAAAGACAACCTGGGTTCTCATCCAGCTTGAGATATTTATGAAATGTGTTACCTTGGGCAAGCCACTTCACTTTCCTGAGCCTTAATTTCATAATTCATAACTGGGGATTTTCATACCTATTTTGTAGATTTGTGGATCGGTTCAACTGAGATAACAAACAGATATCTCTTAGCACAGTACCTGAAACCATAAATAGTGCCTGATGAATGTTAAATATGAAACAATTAACCTTCAAGCCAAGGGAGGAAAAACCTTCCATAGCATATAAGCCTGAACTTATGAATGTTGAGTGACTTTTTCCTTAAAACCACCTTACACAAATGAAACTGTAATGTTGTGCAGGTCAAATCTGGAAGGATGCAGGTGGCCTGGGACCATTGTCCTGGGTCTGTCACACCTTCATACCTCTTCTTTATCTCCTCCTGAGCCTTGAGCAATTCTCAGCCTACCCCTCTGAGATAATCACTTTCAGAACAAGGACTGCTGACCTGGGAGTCATGTGGCTCCCCTGGGTGAGATCTCTCTGGGCCGTGGAAATGTTTTGGTTTCATGAGAATGAGGAAGGCTGAGGGTGCCTGGTAGTGGACAACCAGTTCAGAAAGGGCAATGTTGAGCGTGCATAAATAACAGCCATGCAAGCCGCCTGCAGTGACAAGATTGGGCCCGGAATCCGAATGAACTGATAAGTGTGGGAGAGATAAACATTTCATTTAAGTGAGCAGCAGGATAAATTTCAAGAAATTTAGTTCCTCTTCTGGTGACTATTTCCTGCTTGTTTTATAATCTGTCCGAAATTGTCAGTCCCCTTTGTGAACCACGTAGCTTGTATTTGACATCTGAGAGAATACACAAAGGGGATCACAAACAGAAGCCGGGGAAAGCATGGACAGTCTAAGAGAAGAGAAATGACTGTAAATTCCTAGTTACCTGCAATGCCCACTGCAATGTCACCGGTGGGGGGAACATTCAGATGGTGCATATTTGATATGTGGCATGAACCCAGCACAGTAGCTGGGTTTTTGGTTGCTACCAACTAATGTTGATTTCTTCGTTTCCTTCCATCCATTTCGAAAGTTAGTGGGTGAGGAAGGAGGGTGTGCGTGTGCATGTAAGAGATTGTAAGAAATGACTTCTATGTCTTTGTGGATTGCTTACAATTGAGAGTGTAGCTCACAGCACTACCCTGATTGTATTTATCTTGCCAATGTATTAGATGCTATTCTGAATGCAACCCTGCTCCAAGTGTTCCGAATACGAAGTTTAACAAGAAAACACAGGACAAAATCTTTGCCTTCCAGGAGCTCAAGATTAGAACATAAAAATAGACAAGTAAACAAACAAAACATAAGATTAGGTTCCCCTGAAGCCAGAGATTATGTCTTATGTGTATTTGTTTCCCTAGAACGTTTCCCTAGGTTCTTACATGACCTTCATAGGCCTTAGGTAGTCTTAGTTTTAGAGGCCTGCCTTATTTAAAATAATACATAATATAATACCACTGCTGCATTAAATATGCAGCTGGCCTGCCATGTAGGTGAGTTTCGCATCCATGAATTCAACCACGAGAATTGGAAATAATTTTTTAAAAGGATGGTATGTCTGTACTGAACATGTACAGACTTTATCCCTTGTCATTATTCCCTAGGTAATATAGCGTATCAACTATTTATATAACATGTACATTACATTAGGTGTTACAAATAATCTAGAGATGATTTAAATTATACAGGAGGATGTGCATAGGTTATATGCAAATACTACACCATTTTCTATAAGAGACTTCAGTATCCTCAGATTTTGGTATGGGAGTGAGATCCTGGAACCAATCTCCCATGGATACCAAAGAAAGACTGAAATTTATAAAGAAGAGCTGTGTTGAAAGGTGGTTGAAAGGTTGACATAAACTTGCACTTCGTAGGCTTTTAAGTAGATGTTGTTGATTTAATTTGCAGTCTTTGTGTTTTGGAGAGGATAATTATTTTCTTGTCTCAAATATTTTCATGAACTCCAGAAGAGCTTACAAGTCCCAGGAAATGCTTTGGGGTTTGTCTAATAGATCACATGGCCCTGGAGACTTTGCACAGTGCCTGGCACACAGTAGGCTCTTCATCCAAATATTCGATGAATGAATAAATGAATTAAGGGCACCAGATAATGAATGTCATGTGTTATTAAGTCTAATTCCATGAAACAAGGAACCTGTGGCTCCAGATTCTATTCCAGTTCCCAGTACTGATCCCTTTGAAAGCAAAGTCCATTGTCACTAAAGGATTAGTGTGGCTTGAGGCAACTATCTCTTCTCCCTCCCCCCTTTTTTTGGAGACAGAGTCTTAATATGTTGCCCTCTGTAGAGTGCTATAACGGTCACAGCCCTCAGCAACCTCCAACTCTTGGGCTTAAAGCAATTCTCTTGCCTCAGCCTCCCAAGTAGCTGAGAATACAGGTGCCCACCACAAGGCCTGGCTATTTGTTGTTGTTGTTGTTATAGTTGTCATTGTTGCCTTAGCTGGCCTGGGCCGAGTTTGAACCCTCTGGCCTCCATGTATGTGGCCAGCACCCTACCCACTGAAGCTATGGGTGCCACCCTATCTCTTCCCCTTATAAAACTAACTGAAAAAGCTTGGTCCTAATGGAATTTTAGCACAAGAAGTGGACTGATCCAATATGCACAGAGTAAAGTCAAGCATAATGGAGATAAGCAGGTACTTTTGTCATAGTTCAAAAATGAAGGGGGCAATAGTGTAGTGAGTACAAACTCCTGAGCACTAGAGAAGCTTTGAAGTCAGACTGTCTGGGTTTGGGTTCTGCCTCTCGTTCCCTTGGGTGTGTGCCACTGGGCAAATTACTTAGCTTCTCTCCAGTTTTTATTTGTTTATTATTTTAATCTAAAAAAGGGGGGGATAATTATAGAACCTATTCCATAGGGTCATAGTGAGAAATAAATGGTTTTGTAAAATGCTTTTCACAGTGCCTGACATGTGGTAGGCATCCTAAAAATTTTATTTTTTAATTAGTTCCAGTGTTGTCAGACATTAACCACGTGCTCTTGGACAAGTCTTTTATTTCTGTACAAGCCTCTAGTTTCCTGTTCAGTACCTTTCCTAACAAATCAGAGCCAGGCTGTATAGATTGGAAGAAGTCACCAGAACTAGCAGAGTTAGTGGTATGCTAAGCTAGCTCACACATGCTCACACAAGCCTATCAATCAATTTTCTGGAATTCTGTAACCTGCTTATTAAAAATAGACATTTAAAATATTAAAGTCTATACATTTATAATTAATTGTATTTATAAACAAAGGGAACAAATACTCAAAAGTCATCAATTTGTAATTATTTTAGTACCTTTTACTGTTATCTGTGCTCTTGTATAGCTTTCCTCATTCATTTATGTCTATTGTGTAGGAATGGTGAAAATGCTACATAGTGGTGTGCTACTATGTGTCTCTCCTCAACTCCATATTCAAAGCTGTTACACTGGCACCTTGAAATGACTTATGGTAGGAGCATTTACACCATGGAAACTGGCAATTGCTACAAATATGGGCTTCCCCTTCCTACTAAAAAGCCAGTTGTTAAGGTTGTTAGGCATTTACCAGTATGCCACTTCACAATTATCCATAAAATAGTCCTCCTAATTTCTGTCTTGCATACATCAATTCATAATGCCTTCAGGGTTCATCCAAAAGTGGGGGCAGGAGTGTAGGAAGATCCTGATGTTCACCCAGCTGCTTACTGGCGCACTATCCTTGCACCAGCCAGCATTTAAAGACAGCACCAGCAACCTTCTCACATGCCTTGTTGAATTACAATTGTAATTTGTTGTACCAGCCTCAAGACTGTGTTGGACTCATTCTTAATGTAAATGTTGAGAAAAAGTAGTTCTATATTTTTTCTACTGAAGTTATGTGGACCTGTTTCCTTCTGTGCATGTGTAATCAACAAATACCTCCTGAGTATCTGTTCTGTGCCAGCTGGGGCACTCTGCTAAGCACTTTGTGAAAGGATGGAACTGAGCGAGAGTATGATCTTGCTCTCAATTAGTTCATAATATAATTGGGAGGCACACATAAATAAATAACCGAAGGAGACCATGATGCCCCTGGAGATGAGGCAGTTGTTAGGAAGCAAAAACTAAGAATGACTTTTCTGCATATGTGCAGGTAGAGAGGATGGTTAGTGGAAGATGGCTTGAAAGAGGAGATGTGGAGAGATTTCAGGGCAGGGAGAGTTTATTGGTCAGAGCTCTTAGTTGCAAATGACGTACATCAGTCTTAGTTAATTAACCATAAAAGGAATTTAAGAGGGGATATTAGAAAGCTTGGAGAATTTCTAGAAGGGTCTAGAGACTTATGCACTCAGAGGTAACTCCCAAAATCACGTGGCAGAGCTAGGTCAATGATCACAGGGCTGTCCAACGGGCATGGACAAGGCAGTTCATGACCAACTTTGCTAATGTCAAACATTGGACATTACCGTTAGACTCCCTGTTGTTGATGTCTTTCACAATAAGATGTAGTTGCTGCCTCTAGATTCTACACAGTGCCTGATTTTATAAGTAACACAGTTCTTATTTAAAGCCTAGTGCAGATATGCTTGCTTGGTGAAGCTCATGTCACATCTCTGTGCTCTAGCTGCAAGGGAGGCTAGGAAAAATCTGGCTTTTGTTAAAGGATTTAGAGGATTTAGAAGTTAAGTGACTTTCCATATGTAGTAAAGGTATTCAAAGATCTAGTGAGATCTAATGGCACATGTCCATTATAGTGTGACCCCATGGCTGAGTTTTGTAGGAGGTTTGAAAGTGCGTCATATTGACAGGATTTTGATAGGGTATAGGGTATGCTGGACAAAAGGGACAGAATATTCAAAGGAATTAGTGGCCTGGGGAACCTGGCACATACAGGAAATTTCAAATATTTCAGTCTGGCTGGGGTGAAAGTCATGTATGTGTGTGTGTCTGTGTATGTATCAGAGGTGGTGGCCAGAGATGGTAAAAATGTAGGACTTTAAGACTTTATCTTGGAGGTGATAATGAATCATGGAAGAGTTTAAAGCAGAAAACTAATGTGGTTATATTTTTCAAGTAGCCTAGCATGTTTGCAGGATGGACAGAAGAGAAAGTTTCTATATTAAAGTTTAAAGAAACCAAGAAAATTTAAAAAGGCATTTATATTTATCCACTTATTTTGTATTTCCAGAACTCTTCATTTTGAATTTTTATCTGCTTTAATTTCTTTTCAGCCTAAAGAATTTCCTTTAATGTTTCTTGTAATGAGATTTTTCAACTTTTATTTATATGAAAAGTCTATTTCACCTTTCTTTTGGGAAGATATGATCTCTAGATGTATAATTCTAGTTTGACAGATTTTTTTTTTTTATTTGCTTAGCACTTAAGAGATGTCATTCCATTCTCTTCTGGCTTTCATCATTTTTGATGAAAAGTCAGAAGAAACTGTGTGTGTACATGTCTGTATGTGTTTTCTCTAGCTGCTTTAAAGATTTTCTTTTTACCTTTAATTTTCAATATGATGTACTTAGATATGTTTTTTTTTAATATTTACCTTGTTTGAGATGTGCTGAGCTTCTTGGATCTCTGGGTTAACTTTTAAAAATAAAATTTGAAAAAAATACTAGCCATTATGTCTTTTCACATTTTTAAAATACCTGTTCTTTTTCTTCTCCCCTTCTGGAACTACACTTACATGTATGTTACATTATTTTATATTGTCCTACATGTTTTGTTTAGCCCTCTTATTTTTGTATTTTTGTATTTCATTTTGGGTAAATTCCACTGACTTGATTTTAAATTTGCTTGTCCTTTTTTCTATTGTGCTCAGTCTGCTATTAAGGCCATAAAATTAACTTTTTAATTTCAAATAAATAAATTTTCAGATCTACAATTTCATTTTACATTTTCCTTTTGCTTTTTTTAAAGAATTTTTATTTCTTTCTCATTATATTGCTTCTCTTCATATATTCTATTCATTTATTTCTACAAATTCCCTAACATATCTATAATAGTTATTTTAAAGTCCTTGGTTGCCGGTTCTAATATATGATCTTATGTGAGTCTGCTTCTACTGGTTGTTTTTCTCTTGATTATGAGCCATATTTTCCTGCATGTCTGCATGCCTTGTCATTCTTTCGCTGTGTGTCAAATATTCTATGTGAAAACAGTGGCTACTGATGTGTAAATTTCATTTTTGTTTTGATTGATTGATTTAATTAAACAGTTTATTTCATAGAGAGGACAAGTCATTTTCTCTGTCAAGTAAAATTCAAATTTCATTAAGAGTTGAACTGAATTGGAGCTGGGACACAACTTTAATTATATTGAGTTTGCTTCTGATTTCAGTTAGAACCAAGGATAAATCCCTTTGTCTCTCATCTGAATCCATGACTTCTCAAGGGACCAATCTCTTTGATAGTTCCAGATTTGACCTGGGAACATGTTGGGCTACAGTTCAAATAGATCTCACTTTTGGATTAAACTCCAGCAGGGGTTCAACATTCAAGAACCACAAGCCTTCTCTACTTTCCAGCAGTATTTCCTCTGCTGGCTACCCTGTAAAATTCCGGAATGGGGACAAGAGATTTATATTTGTGTTTGGGATTCTTCCAGATTCCAGTATTTCCTGTCTTATGATATTGACATTTGAATCTTGGCTGATTTCTCTAATTCCTGGAAATTCTCTCTGTCTGAGACAGACCTGACTCTCTACCTACTTTTATTAAGACATAATCCTTGCCTTCAGGTGTGAAAGCTCCCATTACTCTCTTCTCACCTATGAAGGGCTCAGTTCTCTCTGGAATTCAGCTTATCAAGGCTTCTTTATACTTACTGATATTTGATATTTGCTAGTTTATTTATTTTGGGTTTTTTTCCTTGTTACCATTGGAGTATAGGTCTTGTACATACTAACCAGAGAGAAATATCACCTCCATCTTCTCCCATTCTAGCATGTTATCTTCCTTTGATGTTGAGCTCTTTGGGTCTCTGCTTTCACATAGAAGGAAGTCCATGACCTTGGATATCCAGAGATCACTCTCTTCCTCTTAATCACTCACCTGGGAAAACCCCACTCTCATCCTCAGGTCTTCCTGTAAAGACGGCTACCTCATTGTTAGATATCTTGACAATGGCTTGGGAAGACACCTAACTTCTCAGTGGTTTCAGAACATCCATTTTGTACACTTTCAGCTGCGTTCCCTTTTATAACCCGCAGATTCATTTATATAAATTAGAAATTTCCTCTTTTGTGATTGAGTTAGTTGTTAAATGCCCGATGGGAATTTTCTATTTAAAGGAAGCTTGTAATTAATCCTTTCACAATATGAATAATGAGAGTAACAAGTCACCTCCCACTCCTACACACTCATCTCCATTCCAACTGTTGAGTATAATGTTAAGAACTTGGACATCGGAGTTGGATAGATCTGAAATCAAACTGTCTTCCAACCACTTTGTACATGTGTGACCTTAACTTCTGTTTGCCTTGGTTTCATCGTTTATTCAAATCATTCTTACTGCTCTAAGTATTTATTCTTCTCATCTTCCCTAGTTAGATTCTACTCTTTTGTCTGACCTCAACTGAAGTGTTACTTCCCCAGGGAAGACATCCAGGACTTCCTTCAGTAGGTCAAATATTTCTATTTTGTGTTCTCAGAGACACAGGTACCTTTTGTTTATAGCACTTGCCACAAAATAATTTTATATTTGTTTATGCTGATTATTGGTTTAGCATTTCTGGTCTAGGAAATAAGTTCTTCCTTACATAGCAGAGGCCAGGGATGCCCAGTCCGTGGTGCACATATGTCCCATGAACAAGGTCTCATACTGAGAGCACTGAAACTTACCCTTATAGCGCTGTTACAAGGGCTAAATGAGCTACGGGTGTCTTAGTTTGGGCTGCTTCTGAAACTAGGATGTAGGTACCAGGAGTGTATTTGGTTGTTTACCCCTAGTAGGATGGTGAAGGAACACAAAAGGGAGACAACAGAGGGAACAAGTTCAATACAGGATGCACTGATGAGTGGGTACCACTGTAGGTAAGGAGGGCTCAGTTCCACTGGGGACTCTCTGAAAACTACATAGACCTGACTTTGGAATTTTCCAAATAAGGGGTGATGGGGCTGAGTTCTTTGTTCATCTGCTCCGTGTTTCATTGCTTGGGTGGGGGTTCCCTCCTGGAGCTTCATCTCTCAGTTTCCAGAGAAGATCCTCAGGCAGAAAGGTAGAGGGAGCCAGAAGCTCTGTGTCAAAGAACTGTCTGCAGAGGACCTCTGGGGTGGGGGGGGGGGGAATACCTTTAGTGACCACTACAAAGGAAAAGCTCTCTGTGCGGTGTGGGTCAATGCACATAAAAGCCACTGCTGGAAACTGTCTTACTGCCTGTCTGCTACATGGACCCTCGCAGAACTGAGAGCAGTTACAGAGCTTATGCCAGGGTCTCAGAGTCCACCTACTTTTAGCACTGACCAAAGCAAGTAGACAGTGGACAGGCTTGCCCTGGGTTCAGGCTCCATTCTGCCCTAGGAATGCCAACCTCTCAGGCTGACCTTGGGCACACTTGGGGAGCACCGACAAGGCTGCCTTGGTGTGAATTCTCTGGAGAGAGTAGGGCACTGATCCAACCCTGGTGTGGGGTATAACATATTAACAAGGCAAGACCTGCCTTTCCCCATTTCCACAGAGCCACCAGCCCAGGTCCGTCCAGGTCCTGCACCTTGTGGGTACATAATAAATGCCTGTTGAACAGACGCTGAATCCATCCGCCTGAGGCCATACCAGAATCAGGGCCATCATGGTGAAATACACCAGTATTTTAAAAGGTTAATAGCAACAGAAGTGATGTGTGGCAATTAAAAAAAAAACCTATTTCTTTCAGAGATGAGATGGAATGATTCTAATTCCCGGAATAAAAAATTAAGGTTACTTTATTTTCACAATGAGATGAGGATTTCTAGAACATTGGCGCTGCCAAATTTTAGCTCTGATTTAAAACACCTTTATCATGGATAATGCTGGCTGTGCATAGCCTTTTTAGAATGTAGAGAGCTGATTCAGCCCTCCCTTCCCAAAAGGAGGGAGTGGGGCGCAGGGAGGGGGAGAGAGAGAGATTTCTGTTTCTAGCTTTGCGAATGCCAATGTTGTTTCTTCAGAACCACCTGTGTGTCTTTGCCATGGGGTCTGACAACAGGGAAAGAAGGCCCCACCTTTTGCTCCCTGGTTCCTTGGCCTTTCTGCGTCTGTGTGTCTCTGCCTCCCTGCCTGTCCCTCTCAGAAGCTCTCCTGTCAGTCTGTTCATCTGCCTGTCACTCCTTCTCTGGGTCTGTATTTCCCATTTCTCTCTTTCCTGCACCCTGGTGTGGTTGTTCTCTCTTCCCACACCTGTTGGCATCTGTCTTTCTGATGCTCAGCTCTCCCCACCTCTGGTCTTCATCTTCTTCTCTCTCTCTTCCCCAGTGTCTTTCTTCTCTCTCCGTCTCCCAAATACACATACACACACACACACAATTTCTTAAGACAAACACAAAAGTATTTTTAAGTTTATCAGAAGAGGCGTGAAATAGCTTCAATCTGCCTCCCTTTTAAAAAACAAAACAAATGGGCAAAAAAAATCCAACTTGTCCCGTTTCTTCCTTCTATGGTCCTGAATGAGGCCTCTGATGATCTGTAGAAAAATATTCTCTGTTCCTTCTCCGGCCTTGACGGGCCACTTCAGCACGTGATCTTTTGAGGCACGCTCAGTTTGTTCCAGGCGGTGGACCAAACTGTAGGAAGCCATTGAGTTGGACAACCTGAGAAGTCCACCCAGTGGCCAAGCCTCGTCGTCCGAGGCTTCCCGAAAGCCCCAAGACTTCTTCCCTCCGCTCAGAGTGAGTCATGGCACGAATCGGAAGTGTTGATTTGAGGCAAAAGGCCGAGTGAAACGAGTGGTTTCAAATGAGTTGTGTTACCTCTGCCTGCCGTCCCGCATCTGAGTCCAAGTTCAAACCCCTGCTGGCAAGTAGCAGGCAAATGCCTTTGCCCTTTGGTGCCTGGGTTTTCTCAGCTATAAAATGAAGGGTTTGACGGGTGAAGAACATGAGACGCTCAGCACAGAGCTTTGAGCTAAACCTCAGGAACAACAGGGAGATGACACCGCCTTGTCTCCTGCACGTAATGGGTTTGAGTGTTAAACGAGTGACGATGAAAAAAATCTGCTTTACAAAAAGAGTACCAGGCGCTACATAAAGTTTGTTCTTATTTTTAAGAAAAAAAAATTCTAATGGCTAACAGTTATTGAGCACCGACAATACTACATTTTAAAAAACCCTCTGAGGTAGGGATTATCTCTATTTTACAGATGAGAAAGCGAATCCTCAGAGAGGTTAAATGATGACTGAGACACATAAAAAATAATACAATTTCTTTATTAAGTGCTTACCACGCGCCGGACCCCACACTAGGGCTCTCACGTGCATTAGCTTATTTAAGTTTGCCGTCGCGTGAGACAGCTAGTAGCTCTTTCCACTTGGTTGTTTTAAAGGTGAGAAAACCAAAGTTTGGAGAAGTTAAGTGATTTGCTCAAGCTCATGGGGACAGAGGCAGACTCTGTCAGGTGCCTAAACTAGTTCTGGAAACTTCTTACCGTTCCATCCCACAGCAGGTAAAGGCAAAGGTGGGCTTCAGCCCGGGTCCTTCTTCTGGGGCTTGGCTCTGTCCACTTCACAGCATGTCATGCTGGCCCTGTGGGGTGTGTATGGGGGGGTCCTGGTGTCCGAGGCACTGGGCACTCTCGCCTCTGCTGTGGGAAGTGGGAAATAGGGCAGTTCTCTTTCTGTTCCTCTTGCTCCCATCCTTCCACGCACCTCCTTCTCCTCCTCGTCCTCCCTCACTTCTTCCCCTCCTTTCCTTCTTCTCCTGACCCTCCTCTAACCTTTCCTCCCCTCCTCCTCCTTCTCCTCCCTCTCCCACTTTCTCGGGCTTTTCCTCTCTTCATCCTCCTTTGTTCTCCCTCCCTTCCACCTCCCCTGCGGATTTTTCCCCTACCCCTTCCTCCTCCTGCACTGTCCCACCCATGTCCCCAACCCCTCCTCCTTCTCTTCCTTCACTAACTCCAAGCCTAAAGAGCCTGCTGCCTGCCGTTACCATGGAAACACTGCAGCCGGTGTTGCAGCCTTTTCCTGGATCTCTGCTGGCCAAAGACCAATAAGAAAAGCCTAATGAAGTGGCCCCAGCATGCCCTTCCTCTCCTCTCCCTCGCGGAGACCTCAGGAACTTAGTGTATTTTCCAAAAGGCTAAGCCACCTGTCTCTGGAGGGGTTAAGGGCAGAAACATATGGGGCAACGGAGAGATGAGAGGCAGCCTTGGGCCTGAGGCTGGCCAGCAATCTCCTCTCCTCTAGCACTATCAATGCACCCCTCAAAAGGCTCTACAGAGCTCCTCTGCACATGGTACAGCATAAAAAGAATCACCCCAACACCCAACTACATGCAGGGGTGCCTGTGGAGCTGATGTGTGCCACCTGTCACCTTATGCCAACTAAGTGTCAAGTCTTGACCAATTTTTTTTTTTTTTTGCCAAGCACTCTGACTTATTGTGAGAGATCCCAGCCAGAACTCAGGGCACCTATGCTTTGTTCCTGCTCCTGCTGGGTGACTGGGCATTTCTCAGTGTACCTGTCACTTAGCCAGGTCTCATTTACTCTGGAAGCCTCCAGGATACTGTGGGAGCCAAGTCCACAGGGCTGCATGTGTGCTGGTAGAGTCACCCTTCCGTGGCCTTGCAGCGAAGCCCCATTCACAGACTCGTTCTTCTCCAGGGACTCGCACTGTGGACTTGGGCTTGTTCTCCATCGCTGGAGCTACTCATGGGGGATGGCTCCCTCCTCTCATCCCTCAGTCCTCTGCAGCCTCATTATTTTGATTTCAATTCAGAGAACATATTTAGATCACTAATCATGTACAAAATTGTGCTGGGTGGTATAAAGCCCACATTTACAACCAACCAAATGTATTACTTTTGCAAAGCAGAAAACTCACATTATCCTCTCCAGTGCCTACTCCATCAGAGTGGAGAAGGCCTTGTCCATTCCCGTGCCAGGGACCATGTCTGCATTAGGCAGGGTTTCCTATGGCAACGACCTCCACCCACTCCTGCCAAATCTCAGTGCTTTACAATAGCAAGCGTTTGTTTCCTGCTCCCATTGTATGAGGGGTGCCAGACAGCAGTAGCTGTCCTTGGTTCTTCTGGGCTCTGCTGGGTCTGGCTTAGCTCCATAGGCCTGCTCCTACTCCAGGACCTTGCTTGAATCATGCTGTTCTCATGGCAGGGACAGAAGCTCAAGGGACAAAAAGCTAAGCCAGCGAGCATATTGAAAAACTCTGCTTGGATGTGGAGTGTGAGCCATGTCTGCTAGTGCACCACTGGGCAAAGCACGTCCTGTGGCTCAGCCTAACATCAAAGGAGCAGGAAGTAGGGCGGCTTCCAGGGAAGCGAGGGAGCAGACAATTACGAACAGAGAACAGAGCCAGAACAATGTCTAAACAATCCCAGACTGGAGTCAGCCTTTCTGTAGGACTCTTCTCTTTTTACTTCTGAACGACTGGCTGAAAAAAACAAAATGGTGTGTATGTGTGGCCTGCCGACCAAATACAAGCTGAAATCTGGGGTTTTCAGGGTATGGGCTGTGTGACCTCAGCTCAGGGAGTTGACTTCTCCGAACCTCAGTTTCTGTATCAATAAAGCAGAGGTGATAACGTAAATTTCACAAGGTTGTTATGGGGATGAAATTAGGATTATATAGTGCTAGGCACACTGTAGACACTCAACAAAACACAGCCATTAACTTTATCACTACACAAAAATGAATCAATTCTTTTTCTAGGTATAACTTAGCTGTCTTCTGCTTATTCCTACTTCCCCAAGGGCACAGGGAGAAAGACCCTCACAGGCAGCATGTGTGGGAGTGTGTGTTAGCACCCCTTTTTTTTACTTTTAAAGAGGGCAGCTTGAATATATGTATTGGAAAATTGCTAAAAAAAAAAAAAAAAAGAAAGAAAAGAAATTTTGATTGGGGAAAAAAAATCTATGGTATAAACTGCTCCGACCTCAAAGATTTGAGGAGGAAGGTCAGTTCCTTGTTTAGAAAGAAGGAAAGAAAAAGGAGCAGTTGGAGTCAGAAAAAAAAAAAAAAGAATTTTGACCTCAATAATTTTCCGTCTAGGAATCTATCAGGGAGTTAATTGTTCCTGCTTAGCCAATTGGCCAGGTGATGTGAGCAACAATATCAGCAAATACATGTGAGATCCTAGTCAAGGACTTTATGTATTCCAGTTCATTCAATGCTTCAGACCCAGGAAATACTGCCACCATTAGCCACATCCTACAGTGGATGGGACTGAACCTAGAGGAGCACAGAAGTGAATGAAGTTAAGGGACTTGTTCTTAGTCATGCAGACTCTTTGTAGCAGAGCCAGGATTCGAACCCACACAGCCCAGCTGAAAGTTCATATTCTTAACCATTGTGCTACAGCACCTCTTGGCTGGTATGTAGACAGGGATGAGTAGGAGCTTTGTGACTGGCTATTTTGTTGGACTGAATCTACGGAGTGACCTGGAATCAATATCTACTTGGACATGAAATAAAGGAGCTGCTGGAGGCGAGGAAAGATGTGTCCTCTGTGGAACAGCCCCTAGTCCACTAGCATTGGGTGTGATCCCAGGTGGGGGACAAGATGGCTTTCCTAGAGTGGAGGGTGACTCTTTTTCTTCCCTTCAAAAGCCCTAGGCTTTGTTCTCCAGCCAGGCCAACTGCCCTTGGGAAGGCAGGTCTTAGAGATTGCAGTCTTTGATGATACTGTGATTGCTCTGTCTGCTTCTACAGACAAGGCCAGAGGATGGCAACTCCTTTGGGAAGCATCCTTGCTTTCCCCAGGCAGGTGAGAACATTGTCATTCCAGCAGACCCGTGGTGGCTTTGACATCCACAGCCACAGGAGAGCTGACAACCCTGCAGGTGATATAGCTGCCCGTCACCTCCTGTTCTACCAAGAGCTGACCACCAACTCATGGCCCCAGCACCTGAGGACAGGAATGGCAGTAAACGTGGCCTGAGTCCAGGCCTCTAAATGAGGTCAGCCTGTCAGATCACACCCATGGGCCTTTTCACCAGGTGCTCTAGATAGCCAGGTCTTGTTGACAACAGAATTTCTTGACCTGCTAGCATCAATGCATGGATTATTTTTTGTCTCTTGATCTGCATCTTTTGTTTATTCAGCTCCTGGCCTGTTTATTAGCTTCAACTCCCAATGCTACATTCCCCCCTTCAATACAAGGACTGGTTGGGCTTTGCGTGATTTGATTAATGCATGTACATGGCTTTAGGGGTACCTTCCAGGTCTAGCCCCAAGTATCCTCTTGTTAGTCAGAGTCCTTGAGCTAGCCTAGGCACCTGGTAGGCTAAACCCTGCTCTACCCTGAGTCAGACATTGTACTTAGATCTCACTGAGGTCTCCTTTGGTCATGAGTACTCTGGGAACAGGGCCTGGACTTTGTGACAGTCTCTGTGGGAGGAGTGTTAGCTCAGACTCATGCTTTGGCTATTATTGTGCCTACCTCACTCCTACCTCCAGGCTAGAAAGGACTTGGTTGGAAGGAGTCTACTAGATGTTCTCTGGCAGAAGATGTTCTTCTCTTCCTCAGTAGGCCCAGCTGTCTAGAGTATAGTCATCACCTGCTCCTGCTCGGCTACCTGCCCAGCCCTTAAGCCAATTTGGTCCAGCCTGAAAGGCCATCAGGAGCCCCTTACCCACCTTTCAGTGGGGTTTTCAAATCATCAGTTGCTCTCACATCCTGTGTGCCCAGTGCATGAGGGTGTTTAGTGCCTGGGGACCCAGGGAGCCATGGGGCTGCAGCCTCACAGCCTGCATCTTGAGTGTGACTGCCCTCTATTAGCCCCCAGGGTCCACATTGTGCCCCGGGGCTTGTCATCCAGCCCCAGAAGCCAGCCCACTTGTCCCAGTCCCTTATGTCTCTATCTTATAGATACATTGCCTTCCTCACCTGCATGTTGCTCCTGTCAGCTCTCACATTGTCTAGATCGGTCTTTCAAATCTAAGACTGAGTTGCCCATTAGATGCCAGAAAGCACAATCATCTAGAAAACCCACCCAGAGCCCTTGAATATGACATTAAACGAACCAGACTCCATCTGACTTCACCTCCTGAGTTTAATGGCCTGGGCTGTGAACTGCTTCCCCCAGAGGCTGGATCTCTTGGCCCGGGTGATTTCTCCAAGAAAAGTCTCAGCAAGCTCTTCTCCCTCCAGCATGGGCTTTTGGAATCCTCCCAGGCCTGCCAAGACATGTAGTTATATCATTTCCTTAGATGGGGCCTTTCTTGGCCTATTAAATTGTCAAATTTAACAAGAATGAGACATCAGGTTTTACCCATCAGATCTGTAAAAATGAACAAGAATGGCAATGCTTAGCAAGGGTGCAGGGAAACAGAGCCTCACAGACAGCATTTGTGGGAGTGTGTGTTAGCACACCTTTTTACTGTTTTAGAGGGCATCTTGAAAATACGTACCAGGGTTTTGACCTCCATAATTTTCCATCTAGGAATTGATCTGGTAGTTAATTGGATACATTTTCAAACACTTACATGTAAGACAATTCTCTGATGATGTTTCTGACAGCAGAAAAAGATATGGGATTTCAAAAATAAAGTATGTGACATCTATACCAAGCAATAGAGTACAGCTGTTAAAGAGCTTTGTATAGAGCATCTTGCATTGATATGGAAAGACGTCCACACCAGATTTCTGGGTAAAGAAGCAATTTAGACAATAGTTTGTCTAAGATAATCATGGTAAATAGATTTCATACATCTATTATGTGCATGAGTAAGTATACGTACATATATATTTACACATATGCTTCAGGGAGGTCACAATCTAGCAGTGATGGGTGGTACATTCAAAAAAAGACAATTGTAGAAGTGTATGGTATATAGGTCATTAAAGAAATGGGAGGAGTGGTCCAGGGAAGTCTTCCCAAACAGAGTTACAACTAAGCTGGGAGCTGAAGGATCGATTGGGAGGTTGGCAGGGGAAGATGCAGAGTCCAATGGAGGTGTTTGGTTAATGGTTGGGCCTATGGGCCTCCAATTGTCACTATGACCAAGGCATAGTGAGCCTTCTGCTCTGACCACTTAGGTCACTGGGCCGGAGCCACAGAGGATGCAGAAAGCATCATTGAAATAAGTCACATAGATGAGCCATTGAGCAAAAGGTGGGCTTAAACAGGAGAATTGAACTTTGGCCCCATGCCCAGTGTGTGAGGCAGAGAGAAGCCCCACCTTCTCTAGGTGACTTTCTGAGTTCTCTTTTCCTTGCTTGCCCTGCTGTGCCCCACAGTAAAATGACACTTGGTCACATGATTCATTCCGTAGTTAAACTTGTGCTTTATTAAAATTGCTCTGAATAACTCTGGGGGGAAAATTGCATCCGTCTCCATTCATCTTGAATGGCTTTTACACCTCACTCGACATAACTGTCTCCTTTGATTAAATCTCCATTAGGGCTCTGTTCCATATTCAGCAGCCCTATAAGCCAATTAACCCCCCCATTCCATAGGTTAGGACAAAGAGCACTGCTTTTCCTTCAGAGAGAAGGAAGAGGAAGGGAGGGAGGAAGAGTGATACAGGAAAGAGAAATGCATCTCCCCTGCTAGGGCTGCAGGTAATCAGTGTTTATCATTATCCCCCTTTTAACTTAAAGGAAATGGGAAGGACATTGCCAGCAAGCTGCACTGGCAGGCCTACCAAGTCCAAGTCTGGCCTACCCATTATGCCAGACTCCGTAGTTAACAAGATGCAATTTCTTAAACTGAATGATGTTTGGGAGTATTCAAACCTCTCAACCCCTTCCCCTCCTTGATTAGTCAGAATCTCCAAGGTTGTCCACCACTGGGCTCAGCCCCTCCAGACTGCCTGGGTGTACATATTAGAAGCCCATCTATGCTAGCGTGAATCTGGTCTGGTCTCATGCTCCTGTGCTGGGGCTGGTTGTCCACAGATCAATGAGCTACTCCCTGCCCATGAACTACCCCTCTTATGTCCACTCACAGGAACAGATTGTAGAATTGACTTCTGCCTGGAGGCACGGCCAACCTTCTAACCCTTTGTAAGAGCTGGAGCTTCCTCATGCCTCTGATTCCCAGTCTGGTTGTCAGGGACCCCATCGTCTATGTGGTTCAGCCATCTCCTTTCCCTGGAGGATGGATCCACTTCCCTGCTCTTGGCCATGGGATGAAGTTCTGCCCTGAAGAACTTAGCATCCATCCACATTTTGGTGTTGCCTAAAGCTGGAGAACCCAGTTGCTTCTCAGCCCCATGGAATTTGAGGGCACCACTTCTCTGGAATCCTAAATGTCCCAGCAACCTGAATCCATGGCTGGGCTGAATGAAGTAACCTTGAACAAGAATTCATGACAGGTCTTGTGCTGGGGCTAAACACTTTGGGTTAGGATGTAGTGGCTCACAGTCAAAAGGCAGGGGTGGGATCAGAGATCAGCCCAAGACGAGGGCCTCAATCCATCCAGTTTCTTAGAATAGATTACACCAGTTCCTTCAGCCCCCCTTTTAGTGGGGATGATGTGAACAGAAGATGGCTTACCAGATGTCCAAATTTCTCTGTCCTCTAGCAAGCGGCTTTGGGAAAGATACTTTCAGTTGCCTTCATATAGAGGTAAAGCTTTCAGGGGGCCATAGGGCCTAAAGTGCTGGTGGCTGCCCCTGAGTGCATCTCCCTGAGCCTCTCCAAAGTGTTTGGGCATCTGGAATCCTTCAACCTCGTCTTCTGACCATCATGATGGTAGCCCAACAACTGTTCCCAGCCCAGCAGGGCAAGTCAGTACTCCCAGGTCTCCCAGCCATATCCTAGGCTTGCCTCAATTCAGGCAGACTTGCTTCTGAGGGGTGCTATGCTCCTGGTTTGCTGGTTACCTTTTCTCTGCCCCAAATTTCATTCCCGGGATCAAGGATCTTGAGACAATGAACATGTCTGCAGGTAAACTTATGCATGACCCTGGGAAATTTTCGTCCCTTCACTGGGATAGCACAGATGAACCCCTCTTCCATCTTAGTGTTTGCTCACCCCCTACTCCTTTCAGAACAGACGGATCCTGGATAGTACACCCTGGACCTCTGTGGCTCAAGTCAGTCTTGTTCTGGTATCCATTTGTCTGCTGTGGCTGTCCATGAAACCAGTGAGCTTGGAGGAAGCATTAGCACAAATCCAACTTCTGGAATGAAGGAGGTGACTCTCTCCATGCTGACTGTTTTTGTCCCACATATGGAGGGTACATGGTATTCAACCTGATGGCCACCAAAGGAAGATCTATGCTGTGCCACACACGGTGAGGGTGGTGGGGGTGGCAGGTGGGGGCTGGATTGCACAGCATTTTGCAACAGCACATTCCCAACTTTCCATCCCAGCTCTGCTATGCACCAGCTGCATGATTTGGGGGCAAGTTAATTCATCCCTTTGAGCCTCAGTATTCTCAGCCATTAAATGGGAGAAATAATATCTGCTTCTCAGGGGTGCAGAGAGGATTAGATGAGATTGTGGACATTGTCTAGCACTTGATAAATGATAAATGGATAGCCATTGCAGAGAGGATGGCCGAAAGACTCAAAACCATTTCTATTAGAAGACTGGAAAGATCAACCTAAAAGAGTCTATGGGGGATGTGATGGAATTTTCAAATTCTAGGACTGTGCTCAGAGAGAGGGATTAGAATCAGTAAAGTGTCTGGTGTATCTAACACGTGGAGAGGATCACTTTTGTTTTTTTTGTTTTTTGTTTTTTTTTTGAGACAGGAGCCTCAAGCTGTCCCCCTGGGCAGAGTGCCGTGGCATCACAGCTCACAGCAACCTCCAACTCCTGGGCTCAAGCAAGTCTTCTGCCTCTGCCTCCCAAGTAGCTGGGACCACAGGCACCTGCCACAACGCCCGGTATTTTTTGGTTGCAGCCGTCATTGTTGTTTGGTGGGCCCGGGCTGGGGATTCGAACCCGCCACCTTGGGTGTACGTGGCTGGTGCCTTAGCCACTTGAGCCACAGGCGCCGAGCCGGAGAGGATCACTTTTGAACAGCCCCCTCCCCTATACCAGATTACTTTAAGTAATAAACATAAAATGAAATAGATAAAAAAAATGGCCACCAAAGACATGTAGACAATGACAATTTTCTTTTATTAAATTTAATCTATATAATTGTGCTGTTTAAACAAATACAACAAATACTGCAGAACAAAAAAGAAAAGCTTAATATTTTTATTATGTTCATGTAGCTATTAGAAAAAGGAAAACCACAAATCTACCTTATGTTGCAATCATAAATAACAATATTACAGGTTCATTTTTCTGATTAACTCTTCCGTTGAAAAACAATTAACAATTAAAAAAGGATAACGAATTTGAGTTTAAAAGACATTATTCAAATTCAATACAGATAAACCTGAAATTACACTTAACCAAACACAATATATTGTACCTCATGGTTCTCGCGATTTCACTGTTTTAATTTTTAAAAAGTAATAAAAACGTCCAGGGCTCACAGAGAATGTCAGAATTGAAGTAACCCATTTTCTGTTTGTTTGTTTGTTCTTTCTCTTTCCTGTTATGGTGCATATGCTGAATTTATCATTTAAGTTCAGGGGTCTGTATTACCGCAGGAGTCGGAGACATGAACTGTGCTAGAAGCAAATTGGAATAGGTCCAAATCTTAAGAATTGACTCTTGAAATGAGCGTGGCTAGCTGAGTTTGCATGTGTTGGGGGACGATTGTATAACTCAGGTTCCTCTAAATTAGTGCCCGTGTAGAGCACCATGTTGTTAAAGGATAAGTAATAAAAATGTGCTAAATGGAAGCTTATTATATATATTGTTGTTATTAGAACACAACGCACCTGTAACGATTATTTAGAACTTGACCAACAAAGGCTTTTGTTAAAGAGGAGTATTTTAACATTGTTTGGAACTGTCTGTGAACGGAAATAATAGAAAGCAGACTGACCTTCTGCTGGGTTTATTATTGTTTTTACATTGTCTGGGGACAATGTGGCCTCTATCTTCTGCACCTGGGGTGAGCTGCTCCCCCATGCCACCCTTAGCGTGTTCTGGTTAGAGTGGTGGCTCTCATGCAAGGCACAGCTGGGTTAAGCTCTGTGTCAGGGAGAGTGTCCCAACTGCCAGGGCGCTCCAAGATGGAGTGGTCTGTCCCAGAAAGTAGTAAATCTCCTGTCACAAAAGGTGCTCAAGCATAAGATGGCCTTTAAGGTCTTTCCAACCTGGAAATTCAGTGACTCCATGAATCAGGAATGACAGAGCCTCCTTCATTCACTGGGAGAGGGGTGGGGACTTAGCTGTGGCTAGGGTTTGTGTCTAGGTATGTTCTGAACAGGAACACCCCCAAACTCTAGAGCCACCCTCAAACCCCCGTCCCCCACTCACAACACCTGCTTTTGTCAAGAAGGACAGCACTGCCCATAGTCAGAGACCAGGAAGTTCCTGACTGCTGATCAGAGCAAAGGGAGATAGGCAGGGGACTGTGGTAGGACTGTCACAGGGAGGATGGTCGGGTGGAATTGCCCAGATACTGCCTTTTCCTTGACTGAGATTCTTCCTTCCATCTGGTGTTCCTCATTCCAGCCGTGGGAGGGCTGGTGTGTTCCCTGCTGTTCCCATCTCAGGGGGATAAAGCAATTTTGGAGAAGTATTGACCCTAAATTCCAGTCATTTTTTAAATCCCTCTGTGGGAGGTTCCCATTATCTCTCTAATATAAGGTACATTATTAATGGATTGTGTTTTAGCCGGTAAAGGTCTTTTTTAATTGCTTTTAATCATTCCAATCTGGACTTTCTTCCCAGAGACAGTATCTTCAAGGCTCTGGTGGTGAACCTCAGCATATAGAGAATCACTCCTAAGGAAGGCCCCTCAATATGCCTGCCTCACCCTAGGGAAACACTCAGCACACATTGGCTGGCACCTGCTCTGGGTCACAGGCAGTACTGGGCACTGGATGTCTAGAGATGTGGAGGCGGCCTGGATGCTCAAGGTACCCATGGCGGCTCACCTAGGGTAGATAGACTTGCAAATAAACAAAAGACCGCAGGGCAAGCTGATAAATGCACCCATGGGGGTGGGGAGGGCATGCCCCAGGAGCTCAGTAGATTGGTGAAGTTTGTTTTATTCATTTAGGAAAATGAACAATGGATCCCGGACAGATTCAGCAAAAGATGTTTTAAAAATCAAGAAAGACCTTGGTTTACACTTGAATGTTTATAGCAGCTCAATTCACAATTGCAAAATGTAGGAACAACCCAAGTGCCCATCAATACATGAAGGGATTAATAAACTGTGTATATGTCTACTGCGAAATACTATTCAGCCATTAAAAAGATGGAGACTTTACATATTTTGTATTTACCTGGATAGATTTGGTGAAGGTTCTCCTAAATGTCTGGAGAATGGAAAAACGAGCACCCCACGTACTCAATACTATGTTGAAACAAGCAGATCAACAACTATAGGCCCCCAGGAGAGAAAAACACAATTAAATTCAAGAAGGGGAAGGAAGGAGGGGGCTTGGTAAGTTACCACCTCCTGGGTGAAGGACTCAAAGGCAAACAATGTAACCTAATGGTACATTCCCTTCTGTTAATCTGAAATAATGAAAAAAGAAAGATCTTGGTCACCAAGCTGATTGTGCTTGATACTGTGAGACCCAGAGGTCTTTGGCTCGCTCATTGGACTTAACAATGAGAGATATAATTTTCTTTTGCAAAAAAGACAAGTTTTCCTGATTTGCTGACCTTTCCAGGGATGACGGGCGGTGGTTGCTGTTAGATATTTTCAAAAAAGTAAACATTTGTAATCTGCCCTTTGAAGGTAAAGGTGACATATTTAACAGTGAGTTCTAAGGAACTATTTTTTGAAAACAGGTTGGTTTACACAGAAAAAAGAGCTTTTCAATTTTTTTTTGAGTTTTTTATTTTTTTCAAATTAATATGAGGGTACAATTTTTAGGTTACATGGTTCTCATTTCCAGAGTAAAGTTCCATTTGTAGAAGAGCCCCTCCCCCAGGAGGGAAAGAGCTTTTTAAACTGGATGTTTGAAGTGCTTCCCCCATTATGTGATCTTACTGCCTAAAATATTGTCAGCATGTCACTTACAACAACTGTCATATCTGTGTTCTACAAAAACCGAGAAACAGAATTTTCTAAAGTGTTAAAAAAATCTTCTAAATAAAGAATTCCAGAGGATTGAAAATATTAAAATGCCCCACCTTCTGATCTGTTTGTAATAGCAACTGATTGACAAGTGGAAGGTAGAAATCTCCTAGACAAATGTCCACAACACCCTCCGTGTAATTGGTAGACGGGACTGAAAAATGACTCCAGTGTGTGTAGAAAGCACAGCCGCTGATGTGCACCCTCCACTTTGATCTCCGCATCTTCAGGATGCCGCTAGCCTGCCAAGTCACGAAAACCACATACAAAGTAAACATACTTTCAACCTGACCTTCAGATGATTATGTCCAAAAGTGCTAAGCTAGGATTTTAAAAAGTCACGAAGGTTTTACAATGAACAATTACACTGTTCTCATTATTTTATTTAATGGCTCAAAAATTTTATACATACACTCTAATTTTCAACGTTATGCGTTTTCTCCTTTAAAATTTTCTACTTGCTGTGCAAAATCTCCTCAATGCACGAGCACGTTACAGGTGTGCAATTTATTAAATAAATAAATAAACATGTTGACGACAGCCTTGGATTCTTAAAAAGGTTTTCGCCGGTCTGGCATTGATCATGAAACTGGGAAACTTCTCCTATAGGTAATGGGCACAGCCTAAAGGAAATTAACATATGAAAGTGACAGGACTTGGGTGGCAGTGTGGAGAAGGATCGGATCCAGGAGACCAATGGAAAGGCTGCTTCGATAACTCCAGGGCCACATGAAGGTCTGAATTAAGGGTGGGAAAAAGAAAAGGGAGAAGGAACATATTTAAACAGCCCCCCCACCCCGTCTGCTGCACCTGCTTAGTCACATTCTATTCATGCATCATAACTTAGTTCCTGTCACCTACACCAGGAAGCCTTCCCTGACTTCCCTGCACTGGCCTGGGTGCCTCTTTTTGGGCTCCCATAGCCCTGGTGCTGTTTCACAATTTAGCTCTTATCACACTGTTTTGCAATTATCTCTTGACATATTCTTGTGTTACTAGAGGCAGAGAGCTGGTGCCTACATTTTATTTCTGACTCATGGTAGATACTCTGTCAGTCCTTCTGAATGAACAATGTAGAATTTGACAAGGCTGGACGGTGAAGAAGTACAGAGAGGCTGGAAACAGAGGATGGGCCCATGGACACTTTTCCTTTGCCATCAAGATATTCTCAAAAATTTTTAATTAGCTGCCAACCTTTTAAAACTTGGAGATTTTTAAAATTAATGTCTGGATTTCTAACTTCTTTTTTTATTTTTATTTTTCAAGTTAATATGAAGGTACGCTATTTAGGTTACGTTGTTCTCACTTCCAGGGTAAAGTTCCATTAGTAGAAGAGCCCCTCGCCCAAGGATTTCTAACTTCTTTAAAAACAAAAAACAGAAGACCAGGCGATGCTGGGTTCACATTCCTATGTGGCAGCATCAGCTGGAGTTGGCAAGCTGCCGCCCCCTCTAACTGCGGCATGTCCCCTCTCAGCCTAGCACTCTCCATTTATCTGAGTTACTTGCTTCAGGCGTTTTACTTAGTGCTGTCTGCTTCCCAGAGGTGAAAAATGATAGAGCTTGATCCACCATCGAAAACTATTTTAAGGGGGCATTCCAGATACCTCTATAGAAACATTTTATGGAAAGGGGAGCCTTCTGGCCCCTAAAAATTATATGATAGAAGTGATCACTAATAGATCAGACAAATCTGGTCAGCCTCCCGAACAAGTATACACCTTCTCATTTGTAACTAGCCCTCCTCTCATGGAGCCTCCAAAGTAAAAGTTGCTTCCTCCCCCCTAAAGAGAGGTATCTTTATCTACATTCTCTCTCTCTGCCAAAGTGAGCTGGTCACGCTTTGAATCTTCTCGTGGCACTGGGTTTTCCTAACTGCTTGCTTTTATCCCAAAATAAGAGAACCAAGATCAAGGAACAAAAGACTGTCTCCCTCTTCATTCTCTATTCCAGGAAAGTCAGTGTCCCAGTCTAGGTTTTCCAGAAAGCAGAGCTGGGAACATGGACTGAAGTATGTGAGTGCTTAAGTGAGGTCTGTGATCCTAGAGAGAAGTAAGGGATGGGGAGGGGAAGCCTGGAAGGAGAGGGAGTCAACCTAAGGATGTGTGATTGAGCTGAGCCCTGCCATGGTTGACCTCTTGGCCGAACATCCCCCAAGATCATCAACAAGCCATATGAAATGCATCTTAGGACCATCTGTCCAGGGACACAAAGAGGGAAGTATTTATACATCACCTCCTTGTTACCCATTGGTCAAAAGTGGACCCTGTGGGGCATTATCTCTGCCATGCTTCTGGGTTCCACATGCGCAAGTACCCATGGTAGCCCAAGCTGCAGCATCAACAGAGAACCTCAGGATGGGGTACAAAGTGCATGGTGCAGGCCCAAGGTAAGGCACTCTCAAGATCTGTTAGAATCCTGTGAGACATCAGGATAAATGAGATCTCCTCCACAGACTACCCTGTAACAGACAGCAGGAGAGTCAGCATAGTCCTAGCACAAGTCTGACCCAGGCTCTTAGTCTGAAACCAAGGAAGGGTGAAAGGGACAAACTCCTGCCTCCGGGAAGTTATAGCAGCACTTGTTCTTTTGAAAGAAAGGGAAGGAGATGCTTCTATTATCTCAGAGAGTTAATGGGGATCTGGAGGTTTAAGATTCTCAGGTTTGTCCATTTAAATGTTCCCACCCCACATCTTGAGCTTCTGTTTCTTTTCCATCAGGACCTTGACTTGGGAGGCCTATTAAGACTACGCATTCACTGTTCCTTGCAAATGGTCACTCTTTTGATTAGATCTTGGGCAGGCTTTTGGCCCAGTCTGTTTCATGGCTATAGGAAATGAAAGTTACTTCAAAGCTTTCATAGAGGCCTTCGGTTTTCACAGCATAGCTTGAATCTACAGTCAGAGATCTTGTACCTTTTATTCTCTTATTTCAGAGTGTTCAATGCAGTTAACAAAAGGCCATGCCACTCTATAATCTGTATAATTATATATTCAAGGGCCACAGCCACCATAACCTACAACCTCTCCTTTGCACTGGCCTCTTGTCTCCACCAGCCTCAGTTGGAAGTCTTAGTTTCTGGGATGCCAGGGGATGTCAGGAGTCATCACCCCTGCACTGACTGTTGGTGGTAGGGTCTTGATTGTGAAGTCTTAGTTTC
>NW_003852599.1:2200989-2210136 GCF_000181295.1 Otolemur garnettii | reverse complement strand
TGGTAGGGTCTTGATTGTGAAGTCTTAGTTTCTGGGATGCCAGGGGATGTCAGGAGTCATCACCCCTGCACTGACTGTTGGTGGTAGGGTCTTGAGTGCCATGTGGCTGCTGAGTGAGCCAGCTCTACAATCACATCTCATGGTGGAGTCTTCCAGGCCACTCAAGGAAACAGCCGTCTTAGGCAGGGACCCCAGAAAGCAAAGGCTGAGACAGAAGTGTATGTACAAGCACTTTGTTGAGTGTTCAATCCTGGGGAGCAGAAGGAAGGACAAGGGCATGAACCCAGGTTGGAGCGTGAGCCAACACAAAGATGCTTTAACTTGGCTACAGCCATGATCAGCTGGTTGCTCAATCCCACAAGGGCATCTGAGATGCTCTCTGAAAAGTATCTGAGACAATGTGCCTAGGGGGACATTCATCTCTTGATTGCCTCAAGGATGTTGATTCCCCTGCACCTCTAGGCTGTGTGTGCACAGAATGCCGAGCAGGCTCCCCACAGTGTCCCACAGTGAGGCATCAGAGTGAAGCTGGAGGTGGGAAGCTGAGAGGTGCATGGCGTGGCCTGAGCAGGGCACTGTCAATTTGTACCTACACAAAGCTGGCTGAAGCCTGTACCTACATGGTTATGGCAGCAAGGACTGGAACCACAGAGAGATAAGGGCAGGAGGATCTAAGGTGGAGCCTGGAGGTACAGTCAGGTTGGCCCGGAAACGCATGAGCTGAACACCATCTAGAGCTGGTGGTGGTGCGGTGGGGAAGCATCCTCTACCTCCCCACCTGATGAGTCACCTGGGAATGAGACACGCAGGGAAGTTGTGTGGGGTGTGTGTGTCTGTGTGTACATGTGTGCACGTGTTTGTGTATGCATATGTTTGTGATGAAGCACCGAGGGGAGATGCAGGGGCTGTCAGAGGTGCACCTGCCACATGTCTGAAAGCACAATCAGAAAGATGCCTGCAGAGCGCTGCTCATGAGGGGGCCCCATCTCCTAGTAACCAGATCACCCAGTTGAAGCTCTGTAGCCTGCGCAGGCAGAGCCAGTCCTGGTCCACTGTTGCTGCCGCAGCAGCTGCTTTAAGAAGCCGAGTGATACTTTAGCAATTTTCCTCCTGCCCAGATCAATAATGGTAATTGGGAACAGAACCTGGTGAGGAGCACGGACAGAAGGTGGTCAGCTGTTGACATTGAATTCTATCAAGTTGATTTCCAGGACAGTCTCTGGTAAGTCACACGCTCAACTCCCTGCCTCCAGCCATGCAGTCACTCAAGAAAGGCAGTTGACATCTGCCTTGTGCCAGACTTAGTGCCAGATTCTGATGGGGGAGCATCAGAGGCAGGTGTGATTGAAGAAATAGATGCAGCCTGATGGGAGGTGAGAGCCCTGGACCACAGATTGGGAGGCCCCGAGCTGGAGCGTGCTCGATCAGCCCCCCTTCCACCATGAGGCTTTACCATTCTCCAAGTTGGCTGCAGTTGTCTGCAGTCTAAAGTCCATTTAAAATCTAGTAATTCAACGAGAGAACACATTAAGCACACCATCCTTGTCACATAGTAGGTCCTCAATGCCTGGCAGCTTCAGTGGCCCATTGGTGGTTCCCTCCCCAGCACCTTCTCCCCTTCCTCTTCTTTAGAGAATCCTAAATCTCCCATTTGTCCATGTAGGGTAGATTTAACCTCCCCTCCCTCTTCAGAAATGGGCCCTGATTGGCTGAAACTCATTCTCATCTGCATATTACATTCTTCCAGCTGCAGTTATTGGTTCAGGGATGGCCATGTGACCCAAATTGGCCCAATCAAAGAAAATCCTAGGATTTTGTTCAAAATTGTATATTTGTAATAGTAGTGAATATTATATATCATCAGGTATGTAAGAAAATATCTAAAGGAAAGATCCAGAAACCACTGATGACACTATTTTCACCTGAATGGGAGGCAACAAACCCATGAAGAAATAACGCGTGTCCTATAATTCAAACAGGAAGGAACGATTTGGGGGTGGGGTTTTTCCCTCATCTCTCCATGTCTCTGGCTCTACCCCCTGGCTCTCCTTATATAGGTGCAGACAGGTGCAGACCCTATCTCTCCTAAAGATCCCAGGCCAGGATGACCTGAAATATTTAAGAAGCTTTGGTTCCTCTTCCCCCAGGGGGTGAGGGGTCCAGGGTAGGAAGCAGTGATTGCTCTGAGCACTCTCAGGTCACCTTCCCATGTGACGGAGGGACCCAGAGCTGATCCAGAAATGCCCTTGAAATGTTACCAAAATCACAGGCCATTTCCTCTGGAAACTCCAAGATCTCTGCCATAGTTAATCACCCCACCACCAAAATAGACCACTGAGCTTCAGTGTGCAGTCCCCTTGAAATATATTTCCAGGGACTTTTCCCAGTTCCCCAGCTACTGAGAGGACTGAGGTCTGGCCTGGCCTAAGGCCCTAACCTTGAACTGTTCTGAGTGCTTGCTGCATACTAACTGACCTCCCTGCTGGTGGTGAATGCTGCCTGGATATCAGCAAACCTTGCCCAGTGTCCCAGAGCATCACTGAAGCTTGAATCATGACTGGACATCACACCACAGTTGTGCATCTGGTTGTGTTTTCTCTTTTCCCTCAGCTCTGAACCTCCACCTCCCAGAGATTCTGTACCCCAATACCTGTGGCCTCACACTCCCCCACCCGTACAAGGTCCTGTACTATTTCACTATGGATAAGCAGACAAATGTCCCTGTGGTGATGAGTGATGGTGACACGTGTCCAATCAGCACTCCTGTCAGAGCCTCACTGAGATAGAGGTGGGTCTGGGTATCTCTAGGTGGGAGCTTGGGCCAGAGCAGGAAGGAAAAATGCTTTCACAGGAGGGGATGGATGCTGGTTTGTGGAGCTGGTCTGAGCTGATAGCAATTTTTCTTGTTTTCCTGGCTTTGAGACGATAAGCTTGAGACAGGGCCCAGCACAGTGGCTGGTCAGCTTGAGTGCTTTATTTTTATTTCTTATTCCCAATCAACAATTGTATAGCTTTTATTAGCAATCAGTGCTCTGACAGGACTGCTGATGGAAAGAGACTCAGTAGTGAGTTGGAGTGGTCAGCTCTCTGGCAGAGAGTCAGCTGAGGTGAGGAGAGAAGGAGCAGGAGAAGGAAAGGAGAAAGGAGCTGGGGAGGAGGAGGGGGAGAAGGAGGGTGGAAGGGGGTCAGCAGTGTACCCAGAGACGAGACTGGGAGAGGTTCAGGCCAAGTTTAATGAAAGGGGACTAAGACCCGCCTGGGCAAAGTTGGCTGCTGCTACAAGAGTGGTTGGGGACTTGCTTTAATACTGGGCATAGGGGGAGGGAGACTCCGCAGGTTGCTGGAAGACTTTGGCGGGGGGGGGGGGACTTTTGGGGTGGAGCCAGGTAGTTTTGTTCTGGGAGGGGAGATGGGGAAGGTTTTAGGCACCTAACAGAGGGGGATCAAGTGGGAGCGGAGCAGGAGGAGGAGGGGTGAGGAAAGGAGAAGGGTAGTGGGGGATGAAGGAGAAAAAGGAGGAGAGAAACAAAAAGACGGGGGAGAGGGGCAAGGGAGGAGAAGGAACAGGAGGAAATGGGGGGGGAGGAGGAGGAGGACCAGGGGGAACATTATTCCAAGCTGAAGCTTGCAGAGGCCGGTGGTTCCACCTCAGGAGGCTCTGAGGGCTGAGTGAGCAGGTGGGGCTGGAGCAGCTGCCTGCACATTCAGGGCCCACTCCCCTCCCACCCTCTCCCGATCCCCCCAAGTCATTGGCAGTCATGACCTCAGTGGAGACTTAGTTTCCCCTGAGGCCTGTGGCAGGGTGATGTTTCTAGAATAATTTGCTGTTCCTTTTGCCTGAGAAGGATGAAGGAGGATGGACACATTTCGATCAGAGACAACAAAATCTTTTAATATATTTGCACTGGAAAAGCTCAGTTATGAATAGAAATATCGTCTTTACTGGGACCTAGATTATGGCTTGAATCCTTAGGGAGTCTGCCAGCTATTTTTTTTTTTTTTTAATTGCTGGGGATTCATTGAGAGCACAAGAAACCAGGTTACACTGATTGCATTTGTTAGGTAAAGTCCCTCTTATAATTGTGTCTTGCCCCCAAAAGGTGTGTCAGCTTTTTTTTTTGGCGGGGGCCTGGTTTGAACCCAGCACCTCGGGTATATGGGGCAGTGCCCTACTCCTTTGAGCCACAGGTGCCCCCCCTATGTCAGCTTCTTTGTGCAGCCATAGACAGATCCTAATTTCGGTTCCAGCCTGAGAACCAGCCATCCTGGGGGTCTGAGCAGAAATTCAAATCCTTGCTTTGCTGCAGAGTCATTAAAAGAATGAGCTTAGGCTCAGGCCTACCTGACACTGAACCCTGGCTCTGCCACACACTGGCTGGGTGACCTTGCACAGATGACTGGATTTCATTGACCCTCAGTCTCTTTATTATGTGAATGGGGGATCAAGTGAGATCCAGGAGCTGGAAGAAAGGCCCTGGTGACCCCTTCAAAGGCCAGCACAGGTTCAGATTAATGTCTAGCCACTTAGTGGTGGTGTGATCTTGGACAAGTCACTTGATCTTCAGGCCTCAGTTTCCTGGTCTGTAAAGTGGAGCTGATGGTACTGGTACCTCCCTCCTAGGGTCCTTGTGAGGGCTGAATGTCCGAGAAGCACTTGGAACAGTGACTGCCTCCTTGTCAGCCCTAGCTGAGGTTGGCTAGGTCAGTAACCCCCTAACCTCATGTTTGGTATAGTGGGATGTACGGGAGATAGGACAGCAGCCAGGTATCATTAGCTAATATATTATTATTGCCTAGGCTGGGCAGCAGGAGGAGGGTGGCCAGATGTCCTCATCATAATGTATAGTGGCAAAAAATGTTTGCGGCCCCCTGCTTCCCTCCCTGCCTGTTAGAAATGCAGATTCTCAGGCTGCCCTCCAGACCTACTGAATCAGAACCTGCATTTTCATGAGACTCCCAGGTGACTGTGTAGACATAAATCTTGAGGGCACTGAGCCAGAGCACTGTCGAGGGAGAGACAGGAGTGGTGGGTTTCCAGTGCTGTCTCCGAGATGGTGCACTCCTAAGAACCCCCATGGCGCCCTCTGGGCAGCATTCCCCCCTCTCCGTTGTCACTGCCCATTTACTTGTCTGTCTCTCTTACTAGCCTGTGGGCAACTTGAGGGCAAAATCTGTCTTTGTCATCATGGAGAGATGGCGAGTAGTAGTAGTGAATGCAGCAGCTTTGGAGTCGGACTGTCAGCCCTCTGTCCTGGCTCTGCCACTTTCCTGCTGTGTCACTTTGTGCTTCCTTGGTTTCTTCATGCATAAAAAGCAAACAATAATAGTATCAGTCCCACGGGGTTGTTGAGAAGCTTAAAGGATTAAATGAGTACCAGGCGCATGATAAGCCTTCAGGAAGAGGTAGAGCCTTCTGTTACTGTTGCTTTTATTGTTGTTATTATTGTCATAGTATCCCTAGTACATAGCTCAGTGCCAAGGCATCCAGTGGACACTCCATGTACATTTACTGAATACATAAATGACCTCGGCTGGGTACACATTAATGTTTTTCACGTCCTTGACATTGGCAAAGCTCTTTCGGGTATCAAACATTGAACTCCACTTCTGTTGTGTGACTTGAAGATGAATGATTGGGGGCAGACTCCATGTCCTCTGAAAAACAACCTGCCAAGTGGGGAAGGGCGTGTTGGCTTTTGTCTTCAGGACCAGGTCAAGAGAAGAACAGGACTCTAAAAAATATGGTGATTATGGTTTAGGGAGGCAGACCTTTAGAGCCAAGTAAGCAGGATCTGGGAGAAACAAACACTGTTCATTTATGTCCAAGGAGAAAGCATGCTCTCTGGCACTGCTCATCAAGGGAATGCAAATTAAAACCACTGTGAGATGCCAACTTGCCTTTGTCAGAATGGCCATTATTCAAAAGTCAAAAAACAAAAGATGCTGGCGTGGATGCAGAGAGAAAGGAACACTTACACCCTGGCTTACAGACAGCCCTA
Source organism: Otolemur garnettii (assembly GCF_000181295.1). Lineage (NCBI taxonomy): Eukaryota > Metazoa > Chordata > Mammalia > Primates > Galagidae > Otolemur > Otolemur garnettii. Next base: position 2,204,137 of record NW_003852599.1, on the reverse strand, counting down.
CCTGAGGTTGGCTAGGTCAGTAATCTCCTAACCTCATCTTTGGAACAGTGGGATGTACCGGAGGTGGGACAGCGGCCGTGACATCTCTAGCTATTATTGCCTAAGCTGGGCATCAGGAGGAAGGTTGCCAGCTGTCCTCATCATAATGTTTAGTGGCAAAAAACATTTTCAGCCCCCTGCCCTGCAGGAGTTGGTAGGACTGTGAATTAGTACAACCTCTATAGAAAACAATGTGGAGATTCCTCAAAGAAATAAACGTAAACCCACCATTCGACCTAGCAATCCTCTTGCTCTTAAACAAGATACTGTGCTTTCAAAATTTTGTTCTTTTCCACCTAGGATCAACAGCTGGAGGAGGGTACTGGGAGAATCTCCATATGGAGTCCTTGGCTTCGACTCCACTTCCCCTTCTCTAGGTGGTTGGAGGGCAGATTTCTGATTCTGCACCTTCCCAGGCAACTCAGGCTCCAGGAATGTAGTACCTAGTGTTGTTGGGGATGGTGGGATGTGTCAGAGGTCCACCACTCCCAGCAAAAACATCATCTGTGCAGGGGCATTGCAGGTGTCTAGCCGGCTGGGGGTGGGGAGCCTATGCACAGGTCTCTGTACTCTTGGCTTTTCCTGGCAAGCTTGGATCCTCTGTTACTCCTACCTTGAGTCACTGGTTTTCCCAGAAACTTTAAACAGGCGTCCCTGCTGTGTCCCCTGCCTGGCCAGGAGAGCTTCAGGGATAATTATCCTATCTTATTAACTGCTGTGCACCCAGAGTCCTCAGAGTCCTGGACTTGGCCTTGGTATTAAAGAATGTTGATGTGAGTAGAATTTAGCAAAACTCCACAGCCCTGAGAAGAGAGGAGACTTCTTGGGAATCCTGTGGGGTAACCTGAGGGGCAGGGACTGGAAGACAGGGATTCCAGGATAATTAATAATGACGGTACTTAATCACCATTTCACAAGCACCTGCATGTGCAGGTGTCTGAGTGAAGCCCTTAAGAAGCATCACCTTGCTGGATGCGGCAGCTCATCAAGCCTCTGATCCCAGCACCCTGGGAGGCCGAGGCAGGTGGATTGCCTGAGGTTAGGAGTTGGAGACCAGCATAAGCAAGAGCAAGACTTTGACTCTAAAAATACCTGAGTATTGGGGTAGGCACCTGTAGTTCCAGCTACTCTGGAGGCTGAGGCAAGAGAATCGCTTGAGCCCAAGAGTTTGAGGTTACTGTGAGCTATGATGCCACGGCACTCTACCGAGGGGTAAGAAAATGAGACTCTGTCTCAAAAAAAAATAATAATAATAATAATAAAAGAAGCATCACCTTTTGTCTCTACTTGACAGATGAGGGAGCTAAGACTGAGAGAAGTTAAGTAACTTGTCAAAAGTCAAACAATTCAGTATGGGGCAGAGTCAAATGAATCCGTGTGGTTTCTTCCATTTCCTTCATCTACTCTACTAAGGAGCGTACTGAAACTGCAGACTAGGAATTGAAGTGGGAGTTAGTGGAAGGCTAACTGGGGAGGGCAGAACCCTGTGTTTGAACGCCTGGAAGTCACCGTGAGTAGAAGGTGCATTCTCCTTGCAGAGATCCTGTGAGTGGAGGAGACACGAACGAGTGGATGTGAACTCACCGTGAGAACTCTCCAGCAATGAAACCAGGTCCCCATGGGATTCAAGGGATATTATTGAATAACTTTTAATAAAAAAACGTGTTCCAGGGAAGTCTAGATCTATCATATCCCTTGGGAAAAGTGATAAAGGGGGCATGAGGAATTTGGTATTAAATAGTTTGGGAAGCTACATCCAGTACTTCCTCTTGAAGATTTAACCAGGTGTAACAGCCTGTTAAATATCTGGTGAAGTCCTGGGTAAAGAATGCTTGTCTCATTGTCTTGAAAACAGTGTTTCCCACATTTATTTGAATTGTTTCCCACAATTCCCATTATTTGAATTGTTTCCCGCATTTATTTAACTACTGAAAAGTTTTTTTTTTTCAAGTGACATTTTTTAACATTCATAAGAAGTAAGGGTCCACTGAACTCATGGGGAAACTACTGCAAAAGTTTGGCCTGGATGGAGTCCCCTGTGTTCCTTCTCACCTCATGGTCAAGTGAGGATTCTGTAGAACTCAGTCAGCACTTAGCCCATTTGCAGTGGTTTCCTGAATTAAGCCGAGGTGATAAGCTTGTGGGAGAAGGGGAAGCTGGAGGAAGCACCGCCATGTCTCACTGCCCATGGGCATCACTTCCCTCCCAGCACAGCGATGCTGATAGAGACATTTTCCTCGGGTGCTTGAATTTTCTATCCTGCAATTATGTCTCAAGCCAAAGATAAAATTCACATCCACGTTTCACTCGAGATAAACCTAACTTCATAATAATACAAAAGATTAATTCATTATGGAGAAAAACAGAGGAGAAAAATGGTCTTGAATTAATACTCAAGACTTTATAGAAGGGGGCTTTTATATGACACACTGTCCTCAACACTGACACATGAATACAGAAGCAGTGCCTTTTAGTACAAAGTGCCCTTTGGTAGATACTCGTCCACGCGTGTCCACTGATACACCCACACTATATCCAGCAGAGGTCACTCATAAAGTCCCTAACTTCTGAGTCCAACTCACCCGTTAGGACACACTGCTTACATTTCTCTCAGAAGTCTTCCTCAACCACCTAGGCATCACTAATTTTTATCATCTATGATCATCTTAGAGGGTGTATCAATCAGCTATAATCACAGTCATGCTGCATAACAACCACCCCTAAACAAAAACTCAATGGTCAATAACAATGAGTTTTTTTGCTCTTATGTCTACAGGCCAGCTGGGGGGTGGGGCGGGTGAAGATCTAGGTTGGGTTTAGCTCTAGGCCCTGGGCTTGGTTCAGATCTGCCTCACATTTTGCTCCCTCTTTTGGTGCCAGGAGCCTCCATGGGTCTGTTCTTTAGAAGAGGATGCCTCTTAAAGCCTGGGCTTTCAGGTATACACTGTTATTGCCATGCATGTTTGGTTGGCCAAAGCCAGTTTCATGTTCAAGCCCAAGATCCATGAGGTGGATCCTATGGAAGGTGAAGAGAAGGGAGGCAACATTAGATGAATAATATGTGATATGCTACAGAGGGGTTATGCTCATGTCCCTGACTTAGGTGCTT
>NW_003852599.1:2180917-2200768 GCF_000181295.1 Otolemur garnettii | reverse complement strand
GTGTTGGGAGTTTGTAGGAACCATAAATAATCACACTCCTCTTCCCTCAAAGTTCTGAACCAATTTAAAATTAATTCACAGGCGTTTTGATAGGGATGAAAATACTGATTTTATAACTAGTTAAGTAAATTTGAGAACAGCTTGGAGCTGAAGCTAAAGTGGTTTTCTTGACAGCTTCCTCTTTATCTGGACCCTGGATTCTACCTTACGGTATTTCTGGGTCTTCATAGTTGACTTTTAGCCAGATGCATGAAAATAGTGGCTAGGGGACAGGCCACACCTGGGAGGAAAGTTTACACATTAGAGAATCAGGGACCAATAGCATCAGCCTCTTGCCACCTCCACAATCATGCCAATCTCCCTCCACTGATGTGAAGGAGGGAGTTAGGGGTACAAGGAGGTCCAGGGGGCATCTTCTTCCTCCCGATCTCATCTGAGAGGGGTGTGTCTGTTACATGGGCCAGCAGGAGGCAAGGGAGGAAGGAAGAATAGTTCAGTGACCTGTGAGATGGGGCAGATATTATGTGAAGAGATCTTCACTTGCTATAGAGGACCACCAGGCCAACTCTCCCAGGCCCTGCAGCAGCTCTTTCCTGCTGCCAAGTCCAGATGGGGAATATCCTAACTCCCCTCCCCTTCATCCCAGATCCCAACTGCAGTCTTTGCTCACCTCCAACTGAACCTGGGCCTGGTGAGTTCATCTGCATGGTCTCTGGGCCTCCTGGGTCTGAGCCCTGTGGGCAGGAGACTGGAATCAGGTGCTCTCACGGTCTCCACTCTCCTCTCAGAGGCCAGTTTGTTCTGCAGCTAGTAGGCAGTTAGAAATTAAACCCAGGGGGCCAGTCAATGAGGAAAGAGGGGGTGGTTACGTGGAAAGTAACTTCTCAGAGCTTATGAAAAGCTGCAGCCTGGGCAGTGGGACTTTCACTCATTCTCCAAGGGCAAGATGGACTTTGTGAGATGGAGCTGGAGGGGACATTGAGGAAGAGAGGGTGTGTTTGCTGAATCCCCTTGCATCATTATTTAGTGTCACATTTGATCCTCCAGTGACATCATTCCTAGCACTGTAGTGTGGGGGTTAAGAGCACAGACTCTGGAGCCAATTTTCGGGCCTCTTCACGTACCAGCTGTGTGACTGTGGGCCCTTCCTGCTCATCTGTTGAATGGTAATAAGGGGTGGGGGGTATTGAGAGCACCTGCCACACCGAGGTGCTGGGAAGGGAGAATGGCTGATAGAGGTGGTGGGCAGTTATCGAGATGGCTCCCCATGATCACTGCCTCCAGGGGTCCGTGCTCTTGCTTCCAGTAAAGAGGATATAGGCAAACTGACAAGGTGCAATTCGCGAGCTTGCAGAGGAGATGCCCATGTGGGAAGAAACTGTGGGGCTCAGTCCAGGCTCTTATCCAACAGCCCATGGGAACCAGCTCCTGCCAAAACCACAACACATGAGTTTGGGATCTGATCTTCCCCAGGAGAGCCTTGAAATGGCTGCAGCCCCACCTAACTTTTTTTTTTTTTTGAGCCAAAGTCTCACTCTGTTGCTCTGGGTAGAGTGTCCTGGCATCATAGCTTACAGCAACCTTAAACCTTTGGCTTTGCCTCAGCCTCACAAGTAGCTGGGACTATAGGCACTTGCCACACGTCTGACTACTTTTTTCTATTTTTAGTAGAGAAGGGGGTCTCACTGTAGGTCAGACTGGTCTCGAACTCCTGATCTCAAGCAATCCACCTGCCTCAGCTTCCCAGAGTGCTGGGATTTCAAGGATGAGCCACCACATCCAGTCTCTACCTAATATCTTAATTGTAGTGTGGGAGACTCTGAAACTAGAGACCCAAGAAAGCTATACTCACATTCCTGAGAATGGAAACTGGGAAATAAAAAATGCTTGCAGTTTGAAGCCACTGCGTTTTAGGGTAATCTGTTGGACGGCAGAAGATAACCAATATTTTACATGGACGATTCTTACAGTGCTACCTCCCATATAGTGAGCCTTCAATAGATACTGTTACTAATGCCTCCCTTACCCAGATGAGAAAAATGAGGCTTGGAGAGACTCCCCCAGAGTTGCACAGCAAATATGCGGCTGAGTAGGGCCTCTGCCTATGTCCAGTCTGATTCCAAAGTTGGCATTCTCAAAGAAGCACAATTTGGAAGACCTGGCTCCTGAAGGTGCCTGGCAGGAGCTGTTGAGAAACAGAGGCAGATTTCCACAGGAAGCCTTGGAGAGGCAAATGGCTGGCTGCAGAGGGCCAGACCATGGACTGGGGAAAGCCACCACCTGCCCTTCAGGGAGTGTCATGTGGGAGAGGAGGACTAACTCCTGTGCCCAGATGTAGCTGGGGACTGGGCATGGGAGCACCAGCCCCTGCTTGAGTCTGTTCAAGGGTGTGTAAGATGCTATGAACAGAAATGGAGCACCCGTCTCTCTGCCTTCTGCTGTGTTGGAAACTTAATTCCCAATGGCACAGAGCTGGGACTTGGAGCCTAATGGGAACGTGAGGGCTCCACCCTCATGAATAGATTAAAGTCAATTATCAAAGGGCTGTGAGTTCAATCTCTCACTCTCTGGTGTTCTCTTGCCCTCCTACCTCCTGCAGCAAGAAGGCTCCCACCAGTTGCTGCTACCTTGATGTCAGACTTCCCGGCCTCTAGAACTGTGATAAATACATCTCTTTATAAGTTACCCAGTCTCTGGTATTCTGTTGAAGCAGCACAAAACAGACTAAGGCATTTTCTCTCATTCCCTTTAGAAGCTCATGAGCCAGGAACCTGAGCTAAGTCCCATCTGGGCAAAGGCTGCTCTCATTGCTATCTAGTCATGGTACTGACAGTGATGATGAATCCTTTTAGCTGATTAGAAAGTGGTCAGCACCGCTAGGAACAGTGTGTCCTCTGAGCACGGTAACTGCTGGGAACACCAACAAGGTCCCTCAGAACAGACAGGCAACATACACAGGGAGCCTGCAGAGTGGCAGAAGGCATAGCCCCTGAGCTGGGGGTGCGGTGGGAAGCAAGATGGGTGCAGGTTCAAGCTCACCACATAGACACAAAGAATCAGACAGACACATGGAGGCACACAGACATTTGCATTAATATGGATATACTCCCAGATGCCCAGACACACCTATAGAAGGACACGCTGTCAGATATTCAGTGAAGAAGAAAATGCTCAGATAAATGCCCAGATGTCAGGGAGGGGCACTTATACCCCACAGTTCACGTTTCCATGAAGGAGAGGACTTTTCTATTGCACCATCCAGGAAGGAAAATTATGGACAGGGCTCTTCCTGCTTTTGTCTGTCCCTTCATCCCTCTCTCCCCAGAGAAGAGGGGACTTATCTGCCCAGTCAGTCTGGGAGAGGAGCTAGCAGTGCTCATATTAGCCTCTCCGAGGGTCTCTGCACCTTGCTCTCCTGCAGAGGGGAAACAAGGTTCTCATCGGCCCTCTGGCACTGGGTAGCCTCCGAGGGTTGACTCTGCTCCTCTTCAAGTTGCCTGGTGTGACTGGTGCTGATGGATTTGTCTTTCTAATTCACTGGTGAAGGATTTGCAATCCTATTTGGCTACAGATCTAAAGCCACCTTCTTTACTTGACTTTACCCAATAATAGAGTTGAAATTTTCATCTTCATCTTTGTCTCCTGGGCCCTATTTTCCAGGTGGCTTCAAATTAGAATTCACTAGTCCCAACACCCAACATTCCTACTGATGGGAAAAACCAAAAACATGGGCAGATGTTCAAAGACACAAGCATAGGGGCGTAGACAAGATGGTACATCTGCTTTCCTGAGTGGAGGGGAGATGGTTAGTGGAGCAGTTCTTGACCCTGACTGGGTGTTAGAAGTGCCTGGGAAGAGTTACAAGCAGGTACTGATGCTGAGGCCACACTCACTCCAAACTGACTCAGAATGTACTGGGTTAGAGCCAGGTGGTAGATTTTAAAGCTCCTCAGGTGAGTCTAGCAGGCAGCCCTGGCCCCTAGTCCTCAGAGGCGCATGTACTTTGGCCTCCATGAATCAGCTCTGATTCAGTAGGTCTAGGGTGAGCCTGGCCTAGTCCCTACAGCCCAGCCTGTCTGCCCCAGTTCTCACTCTGACAGAACGTGCTCCCATGTTCAGCTCCTGGTAGTGCAGGTGCACAGGATGCTGAGAACCGGCCCCACTGGCATGGCCCAGCAAACTTTGTTCTTCCTATAGCCAGAGGCCCTTTCCTTGTGATGGTTGGAGGCCAAACTTTTCTGCCAGCAACAGTGAGGGCAAGGCCAGGTTGATGGCTGCAAAATAGGGAGGTTCTCTGGCATGAGACTGACCTGGAGCTGCCTGGATCCTTCTCTGCCTTTCTTCATGTATTGGAGGAGGCCACTGGCATTCCAACCAGGAATCTGGACGCCTTCATCTGCCCCTTGCTCTAGGGCCAAGATTCTCAAACTTGTGTGCATCCAGTTCCCTTAGAGGGCATGTTAAAGCACAAATTTCTGGGCCTCACTTCCAGAGTCTCTGATTCAGTAGGTCTAGGGTGAACCTGAGAATTTGCATTTCTCACAAATTCCCAGATACTGTTGATGCTGCTGGTCTAAGGACCACACTTGGAGAACTGTTGCTGTAGCCTATTTGGGACGTGTGTGTGTATTTCTCCTGTTACTTGAGGATCAAGCAGGAAGGCACTTAGGGTAACTTGTACAACAGTAATTTAGGTCAAGTTCCCATCTACCAGCTCCTGACTAGCAGCCTGGCACCATGTTGAGTGCTTTAAATGCATTATCACACCCACTTCTCCCAACTGCTCTATAAGGAAGGTATTATTATGTCCCTCATTTTACAGAAGGGAAAACTAAGATTAAGTAACCGACCCAAGGTAACATAACACAGAGTTAATATATAGTTAAGCTGGGACTGGAACCCAAGCCAGACATGGTCTTAAAATATTCATTCATACATTAATGAATGTATTTGACAAAAATATATTAAACATCTTCTCAGTATATTACTGACACTGTTCTAAGTCATAATGGTATGAGGCAGGGCAGACAGCTGCTCTCATTGTACTTAAATTCAGGAGCAGAAAGAAACAATAACTAGCATATTTTAAGGTGAACAGATTTTAACATTGGTAAAGTGGGACACCATTGAGGGGTGTGTGTGTGTGTGTGTGTTCTTAATTAAAAATTTGGTCTATATGGAGCAACAAAGATTTTCATAGAACGCAAAAATAGTATTGTAATTTTTTAAATTACAACATAAGTATAATTTACAAATATAATACATTAAAAAAATTATGTATAGGGTGGAGCCTGTGGCTCAAAGGAGTAGGGTGCTGGTTCACCTGGGTGACCTTGCCCAGGAGGGGAGTAGGGAGTTTACATTAGCCTTTTCATTTCCAAATGAAGTTACATTAACCTCTTCATTCCCAAATGGAGTTACATTAACCTTTTCAGCAGCCAAAAACCCTATATTCCCTTCCCGTTGTCCCGCCGTTCCCTAGCTTGTCCTGCATTCTTTCCAAAAATAGGGACTTTTTTAAAATGCCAAGGGACGTGGGACAAATTGTTAAAAATCAGGACAGTCCCGCCAAAAGCAGGACATCTGGTCACCTTAGCATATTTAAAAAGTGCACATGAATTTGTTCCTTTGTGACTCACAATTGTTCCTTTGTGACTCATAATGAGACAGGACTTGACTCCGAGTGCAGTCGGGGTTTTGGAGGAGCCTCCCATGGGGGAGCATCCCTGTGGTCCTCAACTCCCCCAGGTGAGGTCGCCCATCAGGAGCCCCCAGTTCTTAGAAGCAGGGCAGGGCTTGGGGTGAGCCCAGCCCTGGGGTCAGCAGGTCCCACCCCAACATAACTATGCCTTCAGGGAGCCACTCAGTTCCTGCTAGTCTAAGGGACACTCTGTCCTTTGGTCAGTGGTGGCCCTGGTCATGACAGCAGGGCTCAGTCTGAAGATCATCTGCTTGGCTCGGCACCTGCAGCTCAAGTGGCTAGGGCGCCACCTACATACACCAGAGCTGGTGGGTTCGAACTCAGCCTGGGCCTGCCAAACAATGACAATTACAACCAAAAAATAGCTGGGCTTTGTGACAGGTGTGTGTAGTTCCAGCTACTTGGGAGGCTGAGGCAAGAGAATAGCTTAAGCCCAACAGTCTGAGGGTGCTGTGAGCTGTGACACTACAGCACTCAAATGAGGGTAACAGCTTGAAAATCTGTCTCAAAGAAAAAAATAAAAATAGAAAATAAATAAATAAGATCATCTACTACACTAGTGCAGAGAGAAAGGGCCTATGGAGCTGCTTCATGGAGCTCATTCACGGCTGAGCAAGTGAGGGGCCTGCCGTGTAGCTTATTTTAGAAAGCAGCCATCAGCCTAATCCTCATACAACGCGTATTGAACACCCATGCAGAGGGCAGGCTAAGCCGTCTGCTATTGGTGACACGCACCGCCATCACAGCCACCTTCCAGCTCTCCCCATCGCTCATCGATACATGTCCTCGGGCTTAGCCAGCACTGTCAATTGAACTCTGTCAGAAGTCTGTTGCTCAGGGGCTCTGTGGAAGCATCTTAATTTCTGCAATCCCCAGCAGGGTACCTGACACATAGCATTCAGTGAACGTGGGATGGATGGGTGGATGGATGGGGGAGTAAATGGGTGAGATACTCCTGCCCCTTTTCCAGGGCCTGCTGCCTCCAGTCTGTGCAGCTGCAGATACTCACAACCTCCCCCACTCAGGCTCAACCTGTGACTCAGCTGGGTTTCCTGTAAGGGGCCAGTGGCATCAGTTATGTGATCTGGGGCTAGCTCTGCTGCTCCCAGTGTGGCATCTGGAGAAGGACGGGCCAGTCCTGAGTCCCAATGACCCCTGAGTACTGCTCACCACCATCTGCTATACCTCCTTCTCTCAGCTAAACCCTATCAGTATGGTTGCAGGCCTGCCTCAGTTTCCCCATTGCTCATTAGTCAGTCTCCCATATGGACTAGAGCTGGCTTTGAGTCCCCACTTGCTTTGCTAGAACCAAACCAGCCTGCCTGGATCTTTCCAGCTCCCTATCTCAGGGGCTGAACCTTGCCCTTGTAATTCTAGCAGCTGGCTGGTGGGAACATCCAGAATCACAGTGCCCAAGGCTCCCGCCACACTTCCCTCTGTATATACATTGCATCTTGTATTTTAACACCTGCAGCCCAAGGCTGCTGCATTCCTATAGACCACAGCAGGGGTCACCCTTACCTACCAAGTTAGGTATCTAAGACACAGCTCCAATGAGTTTGACTTCTCCCCTGTTCTCTGCGGCCCCTTGAGACATTGGCCTTCCTGGGTATAAAACTTACGTGGGTCAGGCCATCCCTGTTTCTCCTCTTTAGTTGTCCCTCCCTGAGCCTAGGAGGATCTGCTGAGGGTCCCCTTTCCTTTTTCTGCTCACTGCAGGCCAAGCTCTTTGCCCACTATCCTGACTTTCCGTCAACCTGACAGGTAAACCATCTCCTCCATCTCTCCTTCTCCCACCACCACTTCCAACCAAGCCCCTGCAGCCTCCCCAGTGCAATAAGCTGCCCCAAACAAAAATCTGATCTTCCCTACATCTAATGTATTCTTACTAATCTGCTCACTGCTGCTTTTGGCAATCCCAGTGAGAAACTTGCTTTAAATATTTAAGCAGCAGTTAATGTGTTAGTTAACTACCCTGCTTCTTCTAGGGTTCAAATCCTGGCTCTGCCACTTTCTCGTTGTATGTAGACAAAGTAAGGACACCATCTGGGGACCAATTTCTCCCTTTGTAAAATGGGGGATATTAATGATAACTGCTCTTAGGGCTTTTGTGAGAATAAAATGAGTTAAAATATGTGCGATGCCACCGAGATGATCTAGTGCATAACAAATGCTCTGTAGGTGTTAAGTATTATGGTATGGATGATCATAACCACAGAGCTGTTTGTTTCTCATCTATTCAAGGTATAGCAATGAAGAACCCACAGCATAGCAGGCTCTGGGAAGCACTCAGAGATGAACTGGATGTGCCCTGGAGCCTGCACGGGGATACCGCATGGGGGTGTGTTGGGAGGTGTCAGTTATACCTTGTCCTTGAGGCAGTCTTGATGGCAGAGAGTCCCCTGGGTGTTGCCACAGGAGATTGGGCTGGACAGAATCTCAACTGCAGATTCTAAAGCACCATCCCCCAGGCTTCAGGACTTGTGACCCCACATGTCCTGGGTCCTCAAGCAACAGGACAAATTGACCTACAGGCCCTATGGGGATGTCTCACCATGACGTTGGTGCTGCGAGTGGGATTGTGTAGCCTGGAGCCTTCTGGACCAGTGGACATGGTGTGTGGGCTTTATCGTCCCAGGATGGGCCTCCCTTGCTCTCCATGGTTTTCTTCCAAGCGACACAAACACGTCCTCTCTTTGCTCTGCCGGCCCCGCCTGCACCCTCCCAGACAAAACACTGAGATGCACTTTCTCTTATTTCTTCATTTTCCTTGTTGAAGCTTCAGGCATTAGAGTTTTTTTCCCTCTCAGAGTTTAGTGGGAAAACTGTGATGGCTGCGTCCCTCTATTTTGTTCATCATTTAAGTCAGATTGCTTCTCGGCGTTTACCTTTCCCTGGCCATTTTTTCTGCCTTCTTGAGTCAGCCCACTTCTGTCACCCCCTGCCACCTCCACCCTTGGATTCTTTTAATGGACTGGGTTCATCTTCAGAGGGCTCCTGACAAGGGTTTGGAGAGTTCATTCCATTGTGGGTCCTATTCCAGTCACCCAGCAAAACAATCAACCACCGGTTGTGAATTGCCACCTCCACTTATATAGAAGGGACAGGACATTAGACCACCCAATAAACTCAGTAGAGAGAAAACAAACGTCTCAAAAGAGAGCTCACTAAACACTCGAGGACTTCATTATCCTGAGAGGTCCCAAAGAGACGCCTGACATCTGGTAGAAAACAGTAAATGCCTGCGATGGCTCCATTGTCAGCAAATGAAGCCTGCAGTCAGGAGTAGACCACCCTCTCAGAAAGTTCTTAATGGGAAGAAGAGAATAGGGTGGTAGTTTAAAAAAAAAATGAAGGAGGATTTTCTTGGTGTGGGAAGACCTGAGATTGAGGAGGAAAGACAGGACAGGGTGACACTGGAGATGTGTGTTTGTGTGTGTGTGTGTGTGTGTGTTGGCGATCAATGGGTGAGCTTCTTCAGGACTGGGGACAGGCCCCCAGGGTGCACGTCCTAGAGGTCAGCTCTGGAAAGGGGCAGCGGAAGAAGGACACCACTCTAACAAGAAGCCCTATTTATGGGCAGCTTGCAATGCCCCAGACAGCAGGCTAAGAACATCTCCTGGATTGTGTCCTTTCACACCTCAGACAGACACTGTCATGTCCTTATTTTCCAGATGAAAAACCCCAAGGTCAAGGCGATTAAGTGACTTCCTCAAGGTCCTAGAGCTAAAAAAAAATGACAGTCAGGACTTCTGAGCTCAAGTTCCCAACTGCTTTATGTTTGTTTGTCTGTGGTGCTTCTCACATAGAAATAAGAACCAATGGCTCACGCCGTGTGGCTCATACCCTGTGCGTAGACCCCGTGTTTGATGTGTGCTAACTCATCTACCCCAGAGCAGCTCTGTGAGGGGAGGTAGACTGCTGCTGCCATTTTGCCCATGTTGTGACTTGCCTAAGGTCACACAGCCAGTATGAGGCACAACTAGCTCTTGATCCCGAGGACTGACCCTGGAGCTCAGTGCTTAATACACGCTTCACTGCCCTTCTCTTCCAAAAAGGGAGCGTGGTGTGAAGATGAGAGCAGAGGTGGGGAGTCCCCACCTAGTGGCTTTGAGAGATGGGGGTGGAGAGCCTAGAATGGGGAGGTGGAAGAGGCGTGGAGAGCCCATACTATGGAAGATGAGCAGGGCTAGGGGACAAAACGGTAGTAGTGAGTCAGAGCCAGCTGAAGCTACTCCGCTTGTTTCAGCCTGAAGTTTCCTTCAGAGCCTTTGGCAGAGAGCTGGGCAGAGAGGCTGCCCCTGGGTCCGAGCTGGGTGCCCAGGGCGTGCGATCCTGGGTCTCTCAGACCATGAGGGCTGGTGGACATCCTGGGGATCCCATGTTAGCTTTGAGAGCATCTGTACTGAGAAGATACCCCATGAAGTTTGAGAGGCTATTAACTTGGGAGAGAGACCTCCAAGGATGAGTCCTTGGGGGACAATGTGGGTGTGTTTGTCCTGGCAGAGTTGACCACTGGTACTTCTGACTACTGGCCTTAGGGAGCCACCTGGGCATAGGATTTCTGATGAGATGTATCCTGGGTATTTTAAAACTCTGAACACCTGAGGGTGCCAAGACTGAAGTGGTAGTGTTCATGGTCTTTAAAATCTTATGGACAAGAGCTGACCCTTCAGAAGAAGCCCTGATAAGAAAATCCCAGAATTAATCAGACGGCTGCAGGCTCTCCTCCCAGGACTCACCCCACTACCTTCCTGACTTGGCTCTTTCTCCAGGGACTGATTCCTGGCTCCAAGTCCTAACTATTACACCCTTTGGTGTCTACCTCTGATAATTCATTTCATTGGCTGTGATGGCTCCATGACTTTCTGGAATCATAATTTGAACCTAGTTCAGAATTGGCTGCTTCTTGGCTAGGGCCTGACCCACTTGTGCTGTGACTAGTTATTGCACTTAGGACTCACTTCCATCAGTGTCCAGTGTACAAAGGAGGCAATCAGCTGAGGGAGCAGCAGAGTTCTATCCAAGAGGTCTGTGGAAGTGGAGGTGATCTCTGGGCAGCTGTGGACAGATGTGAGGGCAGCGACTTTTATTCATAGCTGTCCCCCGGGGTAAGAGCCTTGGGAATTTTGCTCAGCTCTGGGCAGCTGATAGGAGAGCAGAGCTCAGCCACATCCTTGAAAGGAGCCACAGATATAATGGCCAGAGGAAGTTGTGTGCAGAGATGCATCCAGAGAGCTCAGAGGACTCATTAGAGCATCATCTTGCTCTGATAAGTTGTTAGTTAAAAGTTCACCTGGTGGGGCTTTTATTGCACCCCACTGAGAATTTCTACCTCCTGCTAGGAGTGCAGATTGGGAAGGAAGAATTTTATAGATAGTGTAAATGGCTAACCATTCTGAATGTTAGTTATTCAAGCCTCACATAATCGTGCTCTTTGGACCTATAGAAACCCAACCCTTTGTTGGCTGTGCTGCAGTCACAGGAATAATGTTTGGGCAGAATTAGGGGATAAACACTGTAACGATAATAACAGTAATAAGAACAGTCGCAGTAATTTATGGAGCTTCTACATGCCAGCCACTCTGCTTAGCACCTGCAGTGGGCCAAATAACAGCTCCAAAAAATACCCAGTTCCTAATCCCTGGAACCTGTAAATGTTACTTTATGTGGCAAAAGGGACACTGTGGATGGAATTAAATTAAGGATCTTGAATGAGGGAGATTGTCCTGGATGATCTGGGTGGGCTCTAACTGTAATCACAAATGTCCCTCTAAAAGAAATATTTGGCACAGAAGAGAAGGGAACATGGCAGTGGAAGCAGAGATTGGAGTGATGTGGCCACAAGCCAAGGAATGCCACAACCACCAGGGGCTGGAAAAAGAAAGGAGTGGCTTTCATCACGAAGCCACCAGAAGGAAGTGACATGCCTGACGCCCTGATATTAGCCCCACAGGACTTATTTCAAACTCAAGGACCCCAGGACTATAAGAGAATACGTTTCTGTTGTTTGGAGTAATTAGCACTAGGAAACTAAACATGTCACGTTAGATAGCTTAGCTTGTTTCATCCTTATCTATCCTACAGATTAGCTGCGGTTGTGTTCCCTACTTACAGACGAGGAAGCTGAAGCTCAGAGGGGCTGAGCAGCTTGCTAAACGTCACAGCACTAGCTAGCAGGAAAGCAAAAAATCTAATCAGGGTCTGCATGACTCTGGGGCGCATATCCCTCACCACAGGTCTGTGCCTTACAAACCGCAACATGTTACTGGCTATGGCAAAAGTGGCGGGGAAATTGCACTGCCTCTCCAAGGCTGGGCTGAGAAATCATGGGGTTAAGATTGAGATGACTTCATGGAGGGCCCTTGGGCACTGTCATGAGAAAAGCCCCCAGAAGGGAAGAAGTAGGCACTGTTACGGGTGTCACAACCAAGATGTTGTAGGAAAGTGGAGAAGTGGGTGGGAGTTGAGTTCTGGAGTAGAGATGGTGGGAGCTCAGCTATGGGGAAATAGGAGTAACTGAGGTGCCAGCAAGAGTGAGGCTGGGGTGGAGGAGCTGATCCAGAATTTGCTACTTTTCGAAAGTGTGCGAGCATCACTCTCTCAGTGGGCACCCCGTTGGCCAAAGCCAGTGTTGAAGGTGAGTGGGGGTTGTGCCCGTTTGAACCCCTTTGCTTCAGATGGGCACAGTGCTTCTTATCCAGAGCGGGTATTTCCCTGCCACTTCCGGAGGTACCAAGTCCAAGACCCTCGTAAGAGGTAGAGCTAGCAAGGGCTAGTGGGGTGTTAAGGTCTCAGTAAGTTATTATGGGGTTGGGACAGGGCCCTCATCCCCAGGAAACTGAGGAGCTGGACCAGGAAACCAAGGCAGAGCACAGAAGCTTGGGCTGAACCTGCACTGTAGGGGCTGGGGAAGCTTGTGACTCACTGGGTATGCAGATGGCCAGTGTACATCCCAGGCCACCAGGCTCCCCCACTGCTGGGCTAAGCTGAGCAGCAAGCACAGCCTGCAAATAGTGGAGGTTCCCTGTGGCTTCCCAGGGATGCCCAGAACTGGCTCAGAGGATGTTGCTGCAACTGAGTGGTACAGGAAAAAGGGGGGAGAGAAGGAAGTCTGGAAGCAGCGTCCCCACATGATGAACTCCCAGGTGTGACTATTCCAGAAGGTCCAGTTCTCAAAGTATCGTCAGACCAACAGGATCAATTTCACTTAGGAATCATCACAAATGCAAATTCTCAGGTCCTATCTCACACCTACTGAAGCAGAACTGGGGTTGGAGTCCATCAATTGGGGTCTTAATAAGCCCTTTAGGTGATCCTGCTACCTAAAGTTTAAGAACCACAGGCCTAAACCACCACCTACAGGATCACTGGGTCTCCCCAGAAAGACTGGGGTCAGAGACTAATTGTTTGCATTTTCTCCCCTCCCCCACCTCATGCCACACAGGTGGCAGATTTTCCAAAGATGCTCACAGCTGTATCTAAAGAAATTCTCTGCATAAAAGGCTTTTTTTCTCTTTCCAGAGATGTGAATTCCTATCAACAGATGAGTATCTACTTCCACTGGGGCTTTTGAATTATACAGGACTGTGGGAGGAGTTCAGGGAATCAGATATTAACTAGACCTTGAAATACATCTTTTTCCAAATGGATGCGCAGTCTTTATTTAAATAGAAAGCATTTCCAGCTAAATTTGGTGGCGCATTTGTAGGAAAACCAGCAAAACCCTGACTTCTGGGAGTCTCTATGATTTAAGCCATGTTAATATTAGCTACTGGTTGAATCACAGGGAGAAAATTGACAGATTCATTCTCTTGGGGGCAGGGAGGAGAGGGAGCTCCCAGCTGAGCCAGGAATCCGCCAGGGCTGCGTCTGGGTGATTAATGGCATCAGACCTGGGTGCTTTCCTTAGCTATCCAGCCAGTGGGCCCAGGAACCCCTGCAGCACCTGGCTCGTTTATGTGAAGCAGCTCCCCAGGTTGGGGACAGAATGTAGGGGCTTCAAGGAGGAGACAGAGGCAAAAAAAAAATAAATAAACCGCACACCACCTCCATCTTCCCTTCCCAGCGGAGCCGCGGGCCCACAGCCCCGTGCACCATGAAAAAATGATGACTTGACTTCATTAAAGCCTTGTCATCTTTCCCCTACTGACAGCTTGAAAAGAGTGTGCTCGCCTGAGTAGAATGGAATTCCAGAGGCCACTGGGGGCATAGAAATCACAGACTGAACTTTCAGAAAGAAAAATCCTTTTCTCCCTGTTAAGCAAATGGCGAACAATATAGGGGGATGGGGTAGAAAATTCCACCCCAGTTTCAGCAGGCCTGGGGGCAGGTACTACGGCTGATGTGGATTCAGCTGTGTCCAGGCCAAGGGGATGCTGTAGTCAGGAGCCCCAACCCTGCCCCTAGATAGAGTGGAATCTGGCTTCCCAAAACCTGACCCCATCTGGCATGTTTTGATCTGATTTTCCTCCAAACCACGTGGTTCAGGTCACTGGTATCTATCAAACATCTAGAAGGCCCCATGGTGGACGCAGACACATATATGATGCCCTCTTTGAAGGTGGTGTCATCACCCTCATTTGATTTTTCTTTGGGTTAGTAATTGCCTCATTTATTTGTTCAAGGGACCTAGGGAGGGAATCACATCTGCAGTTCAGGCCTGTCTGACCCCAGTGGGTGGGTCTTGAGATCACTGGGACTCAGAAGGAAACTCGGAGAGCATTGAGAGCTTCAGGTTTGGTCAGAACCCCAGAGAGACCCAATGCCCTGCTGATAGCCACCCAGCTCATAGCGAGGGGGCCAAAGGACAGCCCAGGTCTTTGACTCATGCCCTGGTAATCGTCTCATTTATTCATGTGACAACTGAAAAAAAAATGTTTAAAAAAGTCTTACCTTTTAAAAAGATTTTTGCAAACATTGCATATAATTTAAAGCAAGTCAAATAATACCAAAAGGTGCATAATGAACCAAAAACCTGGTCCCTGACCTGATCATTTGAAATTCGTTAGTACTTTTCCTGGCATTTACTTTAATTCTGTATCTCCACATGTCTGCTTCCCCTTCTTTGGTGATTTGTAGGAGGGGGAATTCGGCTCTTTCAGCACAGCCGTCCCCACCTCACCCCAACTCCATCCTCTCAATATAGTGCTGTCACTGTTTTCCCTGAAATAGAGTTACTATAATTACAGTTCCCGTCTTCAACACTTGAACGGTTTTTGATTTTTCTTTGGGTTAGTAATTGCCTAGCTATTTCACTCGCATATTTTCTACGTGTATATCCTTCAAGTTTTCGAAATTAACCAGCTTGATCATCTACCTATCATTAGCTTTTACAAAAATTCCATCATAGTACATATTTTATCATTTCCTCCTTTCTGAAAAATTTCTAGAGACTGCCATTGTAAAGAATTCTTTCCTCTTCCAACTATCCTGATTAATCTGTAGGCCTATTGCACAGCTGTGCTCTGGGGCATCCTTTGTCCCTGTCCCGGGTTGGATCCTCCATTTCTTGATTCTTTGTCATCTTCTTGGATTATGCCCTAATTTTCTTGGAGTAGTTTTTTAAGGCAGGATGTGTAAAAGGTAATTTTTTTCTTGGTCTTTGATGTCTGAAAATGTTTTATATTTTATTGTCACAAAATTTCTAATTTGGTTAAATATAAACTCCAAGGCTGAAAATAAGATTTTATTTCAAGATATGATAGCATTGCCTCATTGTCTTCTCACTTCTAGTTCTGTTCTTGGGAAGTTAAATGACATTCTGATTATTATTTTGCATGTAGTACTTTTTTTTTCCCTTTGGAAACTTTGTCTAGTTTCAAGAAATATTCTTTTTTTTTTTTTTTTTTGATAGGGTCTCACTCTGTCTCCTGGGCTAGAGTACTTTGGCATCATTATAGCTCACTGACGCCAAAACTCCTGGGCTCAAGCCATCTTCCTGCCTCCGCCTCCCAAGTAGATGGGACTACAGGAACATGCCACAACACCAGGTTAATTTTTTTCTATTTTTTGTAGAGACAGGGTTTCACTAAGTTGCCCAAGCTGGCTTTGAACTTTTGGCCTCAAGCCATCCTCCCACCTCGGCCTCCAAAGTGCTGGGATTTTATAGGTGTGAGCCACTGTGCCTGGATCTCAGGAAATTTTCTCAAATCCATTCTTTGAGAATTTCTTCTTCTCTTTTTCTCTGTTCTCTAGTTCTGTTTTTCCAGTTAGTCAGATACTGGATTTCTAGATTGGAAATTAGAAATTAGAAAATTGCATTTTCTTCTGCAGTTTCCATCTCTACCTTTTTCTTCTGCTTTCTAACAGATTTTATTATCTTTATCCTACAAACCTTTTCTTGCACTGATTTAGTTTTTCTTTTTTATTCTTAATTTCTAGTAGTGCTTTCTTGTTCTCTTCTTGTTCCTTCTTTTGGAAACCCTGTTCTCCTTTAAGTATAATTCAGTATGCGCTAAGTCAGTATTATTTTTATGTCATATATTTTAGTAAGTCAGTATTACTTTTACGTTTTCTTCCCTACCTCTATTGTCTTCAGTCCTCTTTTTCCTGTTTTGATATTGGTATTGTTTAATTTTGCTTAATTTATTTTTTCTATTTTATGTTTGAGTCTCTTCTCAATCGCCTACTAGTCCTGCATTGTTTATTCATGAAATATGAAATAGCACTACATGGATGATTGAAATCTCTGAATATGGTCTGCGGCAGGGAGGATTATCAGATGACGGGTTTCACTTTAAAGTGATCAGACACGAAGCTGGTTGTTTCATGTGGAGATTCTCAAATAACAATGAGTAAAGTCTTCCCGTTGAAGCCATTCTGTTTAAGTCAATTTGGCCATCTTTTGCTTGGCTTCTGTACTTTTGGCTTCTAAAGAGTTGGACATGGGCCATGGGAGGGGGTGGCCAGGGGATATCACTTTTCCATGGGTAGGCTGTTAAAGCCCTTTCTAAATTGAGGTATAATACATGTGTAGCAAACATAAATGTAAAAATAAATAATTATACTTTAGATACATTTTTATTTTTATTTATTTATTTCATTTATTTATTTTTTTGAGACAGAGTCTCACCTTGTCACCCTAGCTAGAGTGCCATGGTATCATAGCTCACAGCAACCTCAAACTCTTGGGCTCAAGTGATCCTGCTGCCTCAGGTTCCCAAGTAGCTGGGACTACAGGTGCCTGCCACAACACGCAGCTAGTTTTTCTGTTTTTAGTAGAGGTGGCGTCTCATCCTTGCTCAAGGCTGGTCTTTAACTCCTGAACTCGAGAGATCCCGCCTGCCGTGGCCTCCCAGAGTGCTAGGATTACAGGTGTGAGCCACTCCACCCAGCCTAGATTCACTTTTATATCTCTATCACCCTGAAAGTTCCTTCATGCCTCCTTCATGTTCAGACTTTTAACTGATTTTTAGTTTCAGTCTTGTACCTGGCTCACAGCTGCCCTATACTTAGTGCCCCCTGAATCCTGATCCTCTCTCTCCCATTTTCCTTCTCTAGAGAATAACGCCTCCTCCCCAAGGGTTTCACTGTAATTGGGTAAGCAAAGATGCTATCCCACATCCAGGTCAAAGGTAAGAAGGGCTCCCGATGTGTATATGAGGCCATCTAGCATTCCGGGTTCTTTGGGCTCTTTGCATCTGACTCAAATGAACTGGTTCCTGCACAGCCATAAAATTGTGCCACTAGTACTTGAGCTATGTTTTTGCCACTTAAGGGTGGCCGTTGGGCTGGCAGCATTGGTATCATCCTAAAGCTTGTCATATATGCACAATCTCAAGCCCTGTCCCAGGCCTACTGATAAGAACTTGCATTTTAATAAGATCATTGGGTGACTTGTATAAAGGTGAAAATTTGAGACGTTCTGAGCTATGACATTTCTATGTCTGCATTCAGCTGAAGAAGGCTCAAGAAGATCTCTCTCCTAGTACTTTTTTTCTACTTGATTGGACTAACTTAGGATAGGCACCTACTACCTCCAGAGCTTATGTGAATAGTCATGTGCTTACTGGCTTAGATCAATCAAGACCTGCTTCTTAGGTCTGGAGCTCAGGTCTTCCCTAGAAACACATGCTTTATGCAGGAGGGATTGATATTCTGACAAGAGCAGAGATCTGTTATGAAAGAAGAAGGGGAGTGGAATTAAAATTTCAGTGAACAATGTGTACAATTCACAGGAGAGTTTGGCCACTAAATTTACAGACTTTAAACCCATCCCTGTTCACAACCCTTAGTTCTCCCCATGCCCGACACAGTATCTAGTGCCTGCAACTCGTGAATTCTCCAGGGGCCCTTGAGCAGAGACATCTATTCTCTACTCTCTGCTTGCAACAGTATCCACCCCTAGGAGGATTTTCTGGTGTAGCTTCCTTCTCCCAGATAAAAGTTACCTCTATTTGCTTTGCGTCTTCTAAAAATTGTTGAGGTCTCTTGTTTATTGTTTTTTCCTCTCCCTAGTATCCTTGTCCTCTAATAAAATCCATTGTTATCATTTTTGTGGTTTCTAGGGAAACACATGTGGTCAACCTACCCTCTTTAACCGAAATAACTCATCATGCGTGGTGTTCTTGCAGACACCGTGCCATGTCACCTCCTGATCAAAACCAGAAAAAGGAGATGTGGGGAAGGGGGTCTGTGTGTGTGTGTGTGCTTCTGTGTGTCTTAGGAGGGAGACAGAGAGAGACACACAGAGAGAGATAAAGAGACAAAGACAGAGAGAACCAGGACAGTAGAGGAAGGTTTACAGCTCACCTCACAGGAAGTGGGGGGCATTCCATGAACAGGAGAGATGATAAACTTAAAATTCAGGGTCTGGAGTCGGGGGGTTTGCCAAGCAAGCAGGGCAATCAGTGCAGCTGTAAGAAGCCAGGCAAAGAGCGTCGCACCACTGAGCCACAGACCAGCAGTGTCAGGCGCAGAGCAAGGGAGGTGCCTGGCCGAGAGCAGGTAGCTGAGCTCATGGGCACAACCCCAAGACCAGGCCTCAGGCATGGCCCCCAGAGCCCCAAATCACTACATCTCAAGGCCAGGGCTCAAACTTTATCCACAGGCCTGCCTCAATTGCCTCAAAATCACTGTTTTCAAGGTGCTCCCATGAAAAGGGAATGTTTAAATAAATTGTGGTTAGACCTGTGTACGGGAGAATATGATTCACCTGTTAAGGTGACAATTTCTATAGCTACCGAGATGAAAAGACACCCATGATATAGTGTTGAGGTAGTGGTGGGGAAGCAGAATTCCAAACAGGGGGTTGAGAATGTTTGTACCTTTTCAAGTATCTGTTTGTAACCAGGATGTCTCAGACTTAATCAGCCCGTGAGAACATATTTCAACTAATAACATAAATTACAAAGGCTCCAAACCTTAGTGCTGCTTGGCTGCGGGAACACAGACTCCCTCAGAGGGTCATGCTGTCATCTTCAAGAGTCCCCCAAGGCACCGTCTGCTCACTTTGTCCTTCTGAGTAGGAGGCCAGCTCGGTCACCACCAAGAGTGTACTGAGACATCTGAGCCTCCAAGGTCAGGCCTAACAGCCACAGGATCTGGAAGGGGAGGGCAGAAAGTCCTCATTGCCCCCTCTCGGACTCACCTGCCTGGGCCATGCCTGTTTTCCTGGGATCATTTTTTCCCCAGGCAGCGGCTGATGGTACAAATGCTCATTTCTCCTTCGGTGAACCGGGCAGGCCCTGCCTAGCAGACTCCAAGCACGCAGCAGCATCTAGCACAATAGTTCAATATCAGTTCATCCCTCCAGGGCTGTGGGAGGAAGTTACTTGCTTAACGTTTCGTAACAAGAAGCCCATTCGAAGTGTTTTCCCAAAGTAAATAGTCTACTCCTGAGGTCAATGCCAGTCCTTTCAGAACAAAAACTGCTTATATGGAAGCTTTAACCATCAAAGTTTGCAAAACAAAAAACAATTAAAGAAATTACCTTAAGTCAATAATCCTGGCTGGACATTTATTTGTACATATACATTTAGGCATGGAAATTTTGCACACAAATGTTCAAAAGAGTGATTCTTTCAGAATAGTGGGAGGAGTGATTTTCCTTAATTTCCTGTGGTCTGTCTGCTTTTTCTATAATAAACATGTATTATCTGTAAAAATTCTTTTAAAGCTTAAAGAAAAGAAAAATGATGACACACACC
>NW_003852599.1:2147466-2180725 GCF_000181295.1 Otolemur garnettii | reverse complement strand
GCAAATGTTCATTCTAAAATCTGGTCAGCGAAAGGGCAGCTGAGACGGAAGCAGTGTTCTCTGACAGTGCCCCAGTCTTGCCTCCCTGCCCTGTGTGTCCTGGAAAAAGGCACTCCTGGTAGTCACCAAGCCCTAAGTAGAGGACCAATCCCGGTGAACCCCAGCTCAGGCAAGCTCAAGGCCTGGGACTACACGGGAGGCAAAGTGGAGTTGAGGTGGCTGGTGTGTGCCCGGACCAGAGCAGACCTCGTTGGGGGAGACAGAGAGGCTGGAGGCAGAGTCCAGTGCCATGAAAGGCTGCAGGACCTGGGCGTCAGAAGCTGGCAGGGCCCAGGTGGCTTCCCTGTAGCTGGTAGCTGGGGGCTGTAGCAGTGAGATCCCAGCATGTGGCTGAAAGTGCTCTGATGCTGGGTCCCCTCTCCCAGCCCTTCGTGGTGACTTGAGAAGGTGTGCCCTGTCCCTGTCACCTAGTGCCTCAAGCCCCTTGGCTTCTTGGAGTCTCACCCCTGCAAAGGGCAGCTGAGGGCACATTCCCAGGCTAGTGCTGACTTCCGGAGAGGACTGGGCGGTCTGAACCTGCCCGGCTCTCCTGCTGCGCTCGGCTCTGAGTGGGGGTGGAGGCTGGGGTCATGGGACCCACACAGGAAGGTGTCTGCCAGTTTCCTTCCCCAGGGTCCCCCCAGCATCCAAGCTCCTCTCTGCCCAGCCTTGGCTGTTGTTAATTTCTCCTCCTTCCTGCTAGTGTGCATTTGGTTTGGGGCTCAAGTGCAGTAGCTTTGTGGATCCTTGTTAATTCTCCTTGCAGTAAATTCAGTCCATATGTGGTTTCATGTCTTTGGACTGGGGTGAAGTGGTAGGAATGGATAAGATGTCCAGTAGAAGGTGATCCCTTGGAGCAGGACCACAGCACAGCCTTGAGAGCTGTAAGTGGTGGAGCCCAGAGAACAGACAGAAGTGGAGATGTTCAGGCCAGGTTTATCGAAAGGAGAGGGTGACCTGCCTGGGCAGTGCAAAGGTGGCATCTGCACCAGGGGGCAGTTAAAGATCCCTTTGGTACGGAGCCGTAGGGAGTGAGTGAATTCCACAGCTTGCCTGGAAAGTCAGGATCATTGGCTCAAACTTCTCAAGGAATGGGGCCAGCCAGGTCCTTTGTGTCTTTGTCTTAGGAGGAGAGGGGGAGGAAGAGGAGGAGAAAGTGTTCATATGTGGCTGCATTAGGCCCCCCAACAAGCCTGGGTGGGGATCCGATGTCCATCTCCTGGGGAGGAGCTGGATGACCGCAGGTTCCTACCATTGGGCCAGGAGGTGGGGGCATAGGGCAAGGCTGTGCCTTAGTGGAAGTGGGAGTGTGAATCCCGGGCAGGACACACAGCAGAGGCTGGTCATACAGACTGCTCCATAGAATGGTAATTCTAGGAAGGGGATCGTCTAGGTTGTGAGGCCCAGCAGCTTCAGTCTATACAGATTAATGAAGCAAGAGATGCTGCTGCCACTGGGTTAGCATTAAGGCCTTAAGAGCGATTCCAATCTCTATATCAAGGCTGGGGGTGGGGCTTACAATATATTCTTGAACCTGTGGACCAGGCAGAGCTGAGTCAGTTATTGAGAACTTACCATGTGCCAGACTTGGTTCTAATGCTTCACACACATATAATTCCAGACCCATCTCATAGGATAGGGACTGTTACTATTCTCATTTAACAGATGAGGACATAGGCTGCAGAAATGGCAAAGAAAATAGTTTCAAAGTGACTACAGATGAGTAGACCATTCACTGTGTTCTTCGTAGCACGCCCTCGTCTCTCTCTCTCTCTCTCTCTCTCTTCCTCCCACCAGTCCCTCTCTCCTTTCTTCTCTCTCATTACCCCAGACTGGGACTAATGGTGATGAAATCAAATCTCCCTGGAGTAGCAGACACAGCGATGTCCCCAACATCCTCTCTGCACTCCCCCCTCCCTTCCAGGATGACAGTGGTCTTCTGCAGACACCTGGTCCCTCTGCCTGCTGGTGTTCCCTATTTAGAGCTTGTTCAACCAGAGGGGAGGATTGCCAGGGAACTAGCACCCCCGGCAACAGCCCTCAACCAGCCACTGGAAAGGATTAGTACATACACATCCAGCCTTGTCACCCTCAAGTGTGACAACTCTGAGCATGTCCTGTACAGTCTCCCAGAGGTTCCCTCTGAGGTTGAGTTCCAAATGCCCACCCCAGAAATCTACACTGGCTTCCCTTCCTTCCCTGTATTCCTCCTACTCTACGGCATCACCTGCCATGTAAACTACTTGCACTTCGGTTCTTGTCTCAAGGTCGGGTTCAGGGGGAACCCAGCCCCACCCATCTGCCCTTTATAGGCCTGCCCATCAGGACTTCTTGGGTCACATCCATTACAGTGCCTCTTTCTTTATAGAAGTACTTTCCTTCTTTCTCTCTCTTTTTTTTTTTGAGACAAAGTCTCACTATATTAACCTCGGTACAGTGCCATGGTGCCGTGGCATCACAGCTCACAGCAACCTCAAACTCTTGGGCATAAGCAATTCTCTTGCCTCAGCCTCCCAAGTAGCTGGGACTGCAGGTGCCTGCCACAACGCCTAGCTATTTTTTTGTTGCAGTTGTTTAGCTAATCTGGGCTGGGCTCAGAGATACACCACCCTCGGTGTATGTGGCTGGAGCCATAACCACTGTGCTACGGGTTCTGAGCCAGAAGCACTTTCTGAGGGTAGGAAAGGACAGAGGAGGCACAGTCTCTGGGGACCTGTCAGCTCTGTCCCTGAGTTGAAAGGGATGACAGAACATTATGCTATCAGAGATCTGCTGCTTTGCTCCTCGAAAGACAGATGCGCAAGCCGCCCCTTCCTCACTTGTTTCTTAGGAGTTCCAGCTCACATCTGATCGAGGAGGTCCGTGAAAGACGTGCAGAGAGGAGGTTGCAAAAGGTTTGCGCTGCCATCCAGCAATTTGGGAATGCCGTGCACCATGCCATTTCTCTAATTTGACTGAGAACTTGAAATGACAAAAGAACTGGAGTCAGTCCTCCTCTTCTGATTTTAACTAGACCTGTGGAATAATAAAGAAAGAACTAGAACTGAAGTCAGATCTGCTGAACTACTCTATGCCTCAGTTTTCTCATCTCAAGCATAGGAATAACAACCTGCTTGAGGGCAGCATGTGACGTGGCCTGTAGAAGTATCTGGCACATGGTCTGTGTTTGGGTGTTTTGAGATGGTTAAACAAGGTTGTCAGTTTATCTTGGAAGTTACCATGAGAGTTCAGGGTCAGCTGGGGTGGGACGGATTTGAGGAGTAAGACAGAAAGGCTGTGAAATTAAGACAAATGTTCTTTAAAAGACCTGTGACGGCCTTCAGGTTTCCCCAAAGTTAGACGGTAGGGAATTTTAAACTTACTCACAGGTCCCTTGAGCTGCAGTGTGACTGTTGCTTGTAAGACAAAATCACTAGTGTGGCATCAGTGTGTATGTGTGTGTGAGGAGTGGAGGAGAGAGAAAGAGTCTGTCCCTGAGCCCTCATCGTGGATTGTTTGGTTCCCTAAACTCCCACAGAGAGCCCCTGGTGGCCCACACATTCTCCTCAATGGCCATCGAGTTCTTTCTGCTGCAGCTTTTGGGTTTAACTAATACTGGACCCATCGTGACCTTGACCTGGCCATCAGGATTCTCCCCTTGCCCCCTCCACCTGCTGGAAAGGGATGCCCTTGTTGGTCTCAGTGATGGAGGGAGGGTCTCACAACTCTCAGCTTCTCAGGTGTCCCCTATGTACTAACACTACTACTGGACTTGAATTTGAAGCTCCAGATTGGCCTTTTCCTTCAGGAACCTGGGGAAATCCATCTGGGTTTGAGGATGGTCTGTGTGGTACTCCACTAGATTCAAAGTGCCCTCTGACCTTCCTCTTTAAAGTTAGGCAGAGATGGCTAAACTTTAAATGGCTTCCTATTTAAATAAAGCTACACATCCATTTGGAAATATACATTTCCAAGTCTGGTCAAAATCTGACTCTTTGAACTGTTGTGTAAATCAGTCTCAGTGAATGGAGGTACTTGGTCCCAAGACTCCCAGCTCTGCACCCAGAAGCCTGGCCTGCAAGGCCCATGAGAGTTTCTACTTTCTCACTTCCAACTGGGTTTGGCCAACAAGGAAGACCAGTAGGAGACCCCAGGGAGGAGGACAGCATGGATGGGCATTTCTTCTCCCTGCTGTTCTGGGGTCATTGTGAACTGGCTGACACCACAGCTCCTTTGTCTCCAGATTCCTGGATACACCCCTCCCCTGGTTCCTTTAGACATAGGGTCCTGCACCTTCCCTTGGGGCATCTCTGCATGCTGATCCAAGTTGAATGTGCCATCTATTTTCTGCCAGGACCCATACTGGTACACAGAGCCCAGACATCTTGACTGATTGAGGATTTTAGTAACAGGATTCAACCCTGAGTCCCAGTGAGTACACTCTTTCTTCCAGAAGAGTCTCAATAAATACAGTATGAGAGTTAGACGCTGGCTACTTAGTTAGCGAGATCATTATCTTCTTCACACCATGACTATTCAGCGCCTTCAAAAAATGGCATTATTTCTCCCCTTATTTGTATTTTCCTCTTTAGAGGTTTTTTTTTTTTTCTGAGACAGAGTCTCATTTTGTTGCCCTCAGTAGAGTGCCATGGTGTTATAGCTCACAGCAACCTTAAACTCTTGGGATCAAGCAATTATCTTGCCTCAGCCTCCCTCGTACAGGTACCTACCACAACACCTGGCTATTTTTAGAGATGGAGGTCTTGCTTTTGCTCAGGCTGATCTTGAACCAGTGAGCTCAGGCAATCCACTGGCCTTGGCCTCCCAGAATGTTGGGATTACATGCCTGAGCCACTGCACCTGGCCATCTCTTTAGAGATGTCAGTTTTCAGAAAAGGGAGAATCTTGAGTCCTAGAACAAAGAAACTTCTGGCATTTTTATAACTCTTAACAAAATGAATGGCTGTTAGATTTTCAATTGATTTTATTTACTTTTCTGTATGCCCATATTACAAACCCTCTTTTCCGAGATTTTCTTTCTTTCTTTTTTTAATCTTTTATTAACCAGAATTGAGGTAACCCAAGAGTCTGGAATGTGGCTGGAGGTTGCTTATAAAATTGGTACTTTTAAATTGGTATTTTTCTTTTTAAAATGCAACTTTTCCTTTAAAGAAAAATCAGTATACCCATTGTGATGATGCCTTAACTTAAGATTAAATAATATCTCCTTTAATAAATATTAGCTTTTACTTTAGAATATATCAGAATACTATTCAATGTCTCAAGGGACTTGGACCTTGCTGCACCTTGTCTGAAGGCCCTGAAAACACGTCAGGCCTCTTGTTTTGCTGGTGGATGGTGACTTTGAGCAGTTGCGTCCTACCCGTTTGCAGGTTCTGGTCATACCGGGGTGCACGCTTGCCTGCAGCCGTGTTTCCCCTAATTTTCCCAACTATTCTGGGTTGGCTGATCCAGGCTCCAGGCGCCCTCTGTGTGTACTGGGAGGACCTCTTCTTGTAACCCTCATTGGCCTACACCCTCAGCCAGCCTCTATTAAGGAGAAGGCAAGAGCCTCAGTTTCCCCATTAGTATATTGGAGTAATATTCCCTCATCTCAGGTTTTATCTTAAGGAGGTAAGGTTTGCAAATTGCTCAGCACAAAGCCCACAGTTGCAGGAGGGGGCAAACTCAGCCAGATATGAAACTTTCCACCTCTTCCTTCTCCTCCTCCTCCCCCTCCTCCCCCACCCGCTTCTTCTCCTAGAACAAAAAGCCTACTTGGCCTAGTCCCAAGAGTTCCATCTCTGGAAAGCCCCAGGTCCACCAGAACCTTCCAGCAGGCTGTGGAATCTTCTTCTCCCTCTGCCCAGTATAACAAGAGGCCTCCAACCACCCTCGGTGCAGACACCATCTTTGCACTTCCCAGGTGCGTTGCTGTCCCTTTCAATAAACCTGACCTGAACGTCTCCACTCCTGTCTTGTCTCTGGGAGCCGCGCTTACACCTTTCAACGGTGAGAACTCACTGAATGTTTTTTATCATTATTATTGTCACTATGTTTTGAATATAGATCCTCAAGGTGACAAATTTACATCAAGGAAAAAAAATCACTATGTGATATCATAAAGTACAGTTCTACCTGGGGGCGGGACACAGCTCCAACAGGAATCTTACCTAACAGATGCAAACATTGTAACATAACCTATATGTACCCTCGTATTAATCAAGTACAATCCTACATTGTCATCTTTCAGCATTCCAAAAAACTTAAAGCACAATGTTTTGGGGGTGGCGGGGCACAGGAAGGATATGTTAGTCCAAGTTTGCCAGCTGCTCTTAGAAAGGACTGCCCTTTGTACTGGTGGTATGCCTTCCTGATATTGACTGTTAAAATGTCCTTTCTTTCATGAAATGATAATAATAGTAAATTTTTTAAAAATATCCTTACTTTCCAAAGTAAAACAATAAATTGTGAGTCACCCTGTTTTTAAGCTCTGATTGGAAGGGTAAAGAGTTTCGGGATTCTGCAGTTACATAAGGAAGGTAACGGTCAGGGAAAGGAGATGAGGTGGGGAGTGGCTGTTCTCAGTAGTGAGTACAAAAATCCCATGGGGGCTTGGCCGGAGCCGCTTGTGTCTCAGGCACTGGCGACACTGCAGATGGCCGTGGGACATGCCTATTCACCATGGCAGGTGGAATGGAAGACAACAAGCATCACTTCATTTGTCCACCCTACAAACACAGTAGAACCTCTGCAAGTGGACCAGTCAACCACCCAAGAGACTGCCTGTAAGAAACTGGTCGACATATGCAGGTGGTCAGCATTGGGAACTAGCCCACAGTCCTGATACCTGTAAGTGGTGCATGTCTGGTCTATGAGAGTTAGGTCACCTTAAGGAGGTGGTCAGTGTAGGGAGATGGCCAACTATGGAGGTTCTACTATATTTCCTGGGCATCTGCAACTTGCCAGCCACTGTCCCAGGGCTACAGCTGTGAATATGACAGGCAGAGTCTCTGTCATGAAGCTCACATTATAGTGGGCTTGAGAGATTTCAGTTTGATCCTCGAACAACCTTCGAGGCTGGGTGTCGAAGATGGAAGCCTCCATCTTCCGTGTGAGAAAACTGAAACCAGAGCTCATGTCGCAGGTGGCAGCTCTGGTTTAGCACCCTGGTCTTCTTCTCAGGCTGCACCTCCCCATGGAGCCAGGTCCCTCCCAACGGTCACACTAGAGAGCCGTCTGACCTCTGAACACTTAGCTCTCCAGTGGCTATCGACAGGTTGGCTCCAATGCAATTTTCACTCCAGAGCTGTTGCCTCTGCAAGAGCCCCAGGCCTAATGAGAAGTGCATCCTCCATCTCTTAAACTAGCCATGGATAGCAACAAAATGATGGAAAATCCCCACCCTACTCCCAGCTCTGCCACTGACAGCTGGGCGACCTTGAGGCCCTCACTTATCCTCTTCATCTTTATGATGCCCATAATATTACTCCCTGGCAGAGTGTTTGCCACTGTTCATAAAATAGCATATGTGAAAGCCCTGAGCTCATCTCCTGGCAAATATAGTTGCTCAATAAATGTTAGTTGAATTGGAATCTGAAAAATCGAGGCATAGGCAGTGAGTGAGGCTAATTCCTGAGACTACAGACTTCATTTGGCTCATCAATTTGCCTTTAAGCCATTGATTTTATATGCCGGGGCACACGTCAGGATGGTGCGGGGAGCCCAATTTAGCAAGCCCGTTTTATCTGACGTGGATGTGATCTGTGATTGAAATAAGGAGCAATTCTACACGGGGCGTCTGAACACTTTGGATGGCTCAGCACATGCACACTTGTGGATGGCGTGTGTCCCTGTGCCAACTCTCTTGGCACTTCTGCTACCAGGTAGACCCCTTTTGCCTCTTCCTTAGGACCAGCAAGAGGCTTGGGGAAACACGGACGCTGCTTCAGAAAGTCAAGTACCTCCTCATCTCTGCTGACTCTGCCACGCTTAAGGTGACAGCCTGATTTTCTCAGTGAATGAGAAACTCAGAACCTTCAAAAACCAAGGCGCAGGGCTGTCAGGACACACACCGCCACTCACCCCACAACCCAGTGAGAATGATGGTGATGGTATCAGTGGGATGCTCAGGCAAGGCAGTGTGGACTTTGCTGTCTTGATGCAAGAAACTGGTGTCCTACTGCTGTGTCAACCGTGAGGAGGCTGACGGACTGTCACTTTGGGAGGAGGAGGGGAGACAGATAGAAAGCAGGTGCGCAGAGTACGTCCCATGCACAGCTGCAGATTCTGAGCTGGGACAGCCCCAGAACCATGTCCCCCAGAGAAGGGGCCAAGGCTAGAGACGAGTGTCCACATTAGCCATCAAGCAGAGAGTGTAGAGGTGAGCATCAGAGCAGAGGGAGGAGCTGAAGTAAGGAGGAGCAGGTGAGGGTGCCAGGGTGCTCTTGGCACTCTCAACTCCTGTCTGTCCTGAACATCAGGCAAGGCAGAGATTCAGCCACTCATCTGGATGCAGGTCAAAGTGGGAGTGGTAACACCAGCTGGAGGCGGAGGCCCCTGAACTTCTGAGCAGAGGTTCCCACATGCCTCCTGATGGCAATCAGGGGTCTTCCTGGAGGTCAGGTTGCTTAAGTGGCTCTGGCCAAGGTGAAGACCTGGCAGGTTGCCTCCCCAGCACACACACACACACACACACACACACACACACACACACGTACGTGATGGGTCCTGCTGAAGACCCAGCTGGCCCCTGGGAAGCCTGCAGTCCTCCTAATGTGCTCCAGCTCCTAGGAGGCCTCTGATCCAGCAGGTCCCTACCCTCTCATCTCAGGGGCTACCAATGCCTGCACCCCGCGGCTGGCGGCCAGGCAGTGCATTCTGACAGCCCCTGTCAGCCACACAGCTGGTGATTTGGGGAACATCTATGGCGTTTATGGAGAGAGAGACGTGTAAGGATCGCCTTGGGAGACTTATTATTTGTCTACTGATCAAGTCCTGACAAGATAAGAATTCTCTCCCTTCATCCCTTGGGGACCCAGCAGGAGGCCCCCTCCTCCTTGAGCCTAACAAAAGCAGAGAGCTGAAGCAATTACCCAGATTATTCAGGCAAAAGTCCCCACAATGCGGCCATTGAGATGGGGAAAATGCAAGTGGCACCTTCTCTTTAAAAATCCTACTTTCTCTATTTCAGATGCTTTAAAAAAAAAAATTCAAACCTATTGTGTTCAAGGAACCTTATGGGGAGACTCAGCTGGGATCTCATTGTCCTCCCCCCAGGAATCACATCAGCCTCAGCCCCTCCCAGACCCTCCCAGGGTGATGGCAGAATTGAGTTAAAATTGAACAGATTAGTAAATAGATTTCCATCTTTGTGCTATGCAACAAACAGCATTGAGAAGAACACAGGAAAGGATTACTGGATAAAAACCTAATCAACCCGATCAGAAGGAAAGGAGCTATGATAAAGTGCAGGGGTGTCAGCAACCTCCTGCAGGGGAGGAATTGCTGAGACCACCAGAGTCTTATTAGGATCCACCAAGTCACCCCCTCTGGACCAGAGCTTCTTGGCACTGACTACCCCTCCTTTTCCCAACCATTGCCAAACTCTGATGAGCTCTTCCCAATAGACTGTGAGTATGTGCTGACCCATCCAGGTCCTGGGTGAGTTCCACTAGCTTCGAGATCTGGACTTAAACTGTGTCCTCCTGGGCCTATGATGTAGCACGTGCCCAGGGGCCCATAGAATACCACCTTCCCTGACCCCTGTCCTGTGTGCCTGACCTGTACTAGTGGCCTTCAGCATGGGCCCTGGTAGTATCATCTGTGTGCCCCAGTGTGTTTAGAGTAGTGCCAGTTCAAAGTCATTTTCTTTTTTGGATGATGAAAGGAGACACACCATCAGCGACCCCTCGCCGCAAAGGGATAATCATTGCATTCTGGGAAAGAGGCAGAGGCTCTAGGTTTCAAAATCCAGCCTAAACACACAGGATCCTGGGCTGGGGGCAGTGTGGTGAGCCTGGACCAACATGCTGGTGGAGTTCTCACCCAGGCTGGGGGGCGGGGGGGGGGCGCAGCGAAGGTGGTGAGCAGGAGGGCACCTGCAGGCGTGACCTTGGGGATCACAGCTAGGACTTCAGCCAGTGTCGGCAACTCCTCCCAGCCCCAGTGTTCATTCACACTGGCCTCACCGCACATTCTCACTACACAAAGGAGTCATCCTAGACTCCTTCCTGCTTATAACTCATCAGACTGCATTGGTTGAATTTATTTCCAGTCATCTTTTGGTTTGCTAATTCTGGAAGTGTCCATTTTCTAGTATAAACATATACATCTTTTTACTAGAGTGATAAAATGTAACTCAATGTGAAAATCAGTAGTCTGATGTTGGGGCTTCCCTCAAACCCATGGGGTCTCATAAGAAATTGATTTTAAAACATGTTGAGTCTTTGGGGTTGGACGTTCAGCACTCCCACGTGACCTCCCCACGGATGCGGCCAGCAGAAGATACCAACATGGGAAGGACCTGCGTGAGCAGAGCAACAGAGGCCACTGTCCAAATGCCAGAGAGGTCTGAGCAGAGAGCTGCTGCTTCTTAGGCTGCCTGGACGCCTCCATGTCAGATCCTGTTCTCCCGTCTCCCGCACTCACACCCACTCTGCCCTGCAGCATGGTGGCTCTTCCCATCTCTTTCTCTGTGTTTCAGAATTCAGCTTTTCTTTGTTCTCAGCTTTTGCACACTTTTTTTGGTTTTGATGTTCTCTGGGGTTTCAGGAAAGAACTCCATCTTTCTTTTGCATTCACTGCAAGGTTAGAACTACTCAGAAGCTTCCCAACAGAACTGCCAATAGCCCTCAAGCTTATCTCTGAATATGGCTCTTTGGGGCTGCTGGGGTGGCAGAAATTGCTCACACTCCAGAGTTGTACAAGCCTGACTTTAAAACCGGGCTCTGCCTCCTTACTGCCTTGGGCACCTGGCAGAGCGTCCTGTCTGCTGTGAGCACTTCAGAAGTTTTATGCCTGAACAGAACTCTGGTGAGTCATGTGGCTAGGAAAGGTAGATCTTTGATTTTCTTTGCCAAGTATAAAGGGTATCTATTGTTTTTGTCTGTTCTTATAACAACCACATTTTCTTCTGTCTCAGTGATGAAAAATACTTAAAATAAACTTAGTGGCTTAAAACAACCGTTTAAAAAAATTATGATTCTGTGAATTTATTGGGCTCAGTTGGATGGTTCTTCTATACCTCCTGATGTCAGCTGGGCTGTAGTCATCTGAGGCTTGCCCAGGCTGGAATGCCCAAAGTGGCCACTCATGGGTCGTGGGAGGTATCCGCCGTCAGTTGGGAGCTCAGCCGTGACAACTGACCTGAGCACCTTACTTCTCCTGCATGTGGCTTAGGCTTCTCACTGCATGATGGCTGGGTTTGGGGGGTGGGGGAGCATACCAAGTGCCTAAAACCAGAAGTTGCAGACTTCGTAAGCCCAGCTTTGGTAGTAAAAGAACACCATATCTGCTGCATTCCACCAGTCAGAAGATGTCACAAAACAGCCCAAATTCAGGAGGAAGAAGAAGACATTGCATCTCCCATTGCAAGACATACCAAAGAACTTTGAGCCCTTTTCAGTCTCCCATACCTAACTCTGGAAAACCACCAGTCAGAGCTTTAGCCCTGTGGTCATAGAGATGGACAACTGGTCTCCATCTGGACAGCCAAAGTTCCCCGTCCCTACACTTGGCAGATGGTCCAAGAATGGGCATCATCACCCAACTTGAGTCGCCCAGACTCTCCCCTTGAGATCTAATGTAAGAGCAATAGGAGGGACAGGCTTTCCACTTTATTCAGGGCTTAAGAAGACTAGGATGACTCAAGACTAAAGCTGTTTGTAGCCAGAGAGCTCGTCTAAGCTTCCTATCATAGGAGCCCTTCTTTCTAGTGTGTTGAGATGCAAGTGGTGAACTGGGGGGTGCTGCAGGAATGGAAAGAGAGGTGTTGAGAGACTGTGACCATTATCAAGACAATAGTGATGATAAACATGTGATCAGTTGACAGCTGGAGTCCTTAGACTTCCAGTTATATAAACTAACAAATACTCAATTTTGCTAATGCTAGTTTGAATTAGTGACTATCAACCTGATCAAAAAGGTTCTGGGCTAGGAGGAAGTCACTTATTAAGGTTTATGGATAATTTTATCCATTTGGAAAATACCAACGAAATTAGCATGTGTTATAGGCCAGGAACATTGTATACTTTTTTCATCGAATGCTTATGGGAATCCTGGAAAGTAGGTACTATTGTGCCCATTTTACAGATAAGAAAACTGAGGCTCGTTGGAAGAATCAATATTGTGAAAATGTCTATACTACCCAAAGCAATCTACAGATTCAATGCAATCCCCAAAGATTTGGAGAAAATTATTCTTCACTTTGTATGGAACTGGAAGAAACCCCCGTATAGCCAAGGCAATTCTTAGTAATAAAAACAAAGCTGGGGGTATCACCCTACCAGACTTTCAGCTATACTCCAAGGACATAGTGATCACAACAGTATGGTATTGGCACAAAAATAGAGACATTGACATTTGGAACTGAATAGAAAACCATGAGATGAAACTAACATCTTACAGCCACTTGATCGTTGATAAACCAAAGAAGAGCACACAATGGGGAAAAGAATCCCTATTCAATAAATGGTGCTGGGAGAACTGGATTTCCACATGTTAAAGACTAAAACTGGACTCGTATCTCTCACCACTTACAAAAATTGATTCAAGATGGAGAAGAGATTTAAATCTGAAGCATGAAACAATAAAAATTCTGGAAGAAAGTGTGGGGAGAGCACTTGAAGATATCGGCCTGGGGAAAGATTTTACGAAGAAGACTTCCATGGCAATTACAATAACAACAAAAATAAACAAATGGGACTTAATTAAACTGAATAGCTTCTGTACAGCTAAGGAGACAACAACCGAAGCAAACAGACAAACTTCAGAATGGGAAAAGATATTTGCATATTATGAATTGGACAAAAGTTTGATAACTAGGATCTACAGTGAACTCAAAATAATCAACAAAAAAGACCCAGTAATCCCATATATCACTGGGCAAGAGACATGAGTAGAACTTTCTCTAAAGAAGACAGATGAATAGCTAACAAACATATGAAAAATGTTCATAGTTCCTAATTATCAGAGAAATGCAAATCAAAACTACCCTGAGATCTCACCTAACCGCAGTGAGAATGGCCCACATCACAAAGTCTCATAGCTGCAGATGCTGGCACGGATGTGGAGAGAAGGGAACACTTTTACACTGCTGGCGGGACTGCAAATTAATACAACCTTTTTGGAAGGCAATATAGAGAATCCTCAAAGAACTCAAATTAGACCTCCCATTTGATCCTGCAATCCCATTACTAGGCATCTACCCAGAAGAAAAAAAATTCTTTTATTATAAGGACATTTGCACTAGACTGTTGCAGCTCAATTTACAATGGCCAAAATCTGGAAACAGCCAAAATGCCCACCAACCCAGGAATGGCTTAACAAGCTGTGGTATATGTATACCATGGAATTCAGCCACTAAAAAACATAGAGACGTTACATCTTTTGTATTAACCTGGATGGAAGTGGAACACATTCTTCTTAGTAAAGCATCACAACGATGGAGAAGCAAGAGTTCAGTATACTCAATTCTGACATGAAGGCAGTAGATGAGCTGATACAAGGGGCAGGGCATAAGGGAATGAGCAATTGGGGAGAGGGGAGGAGCGGGTAGGGGTCATGGTGTAAGGCATTTGTATCTAACATGCAATCAGTATAACCTAATTCTTTGTACCCTCAATGAATCCCTAATAATAATAGTAAAAGAACACTGAGGCTCAGAGACATTCAGGCCCTATTCATGGTGAACACATTAAATGGCATAGACCTGCTTCCATCTCTTTTGAACAACCAAACCTATGCACCGTCCAGTGCCAGGGCATGTAGATTAGCCCGACGAGGCATGGCTAGAGGGAGAGTTGGCATGACTTTTTGGACAAGTGTGCCAACAGTATAAGGCCATTGAGAGAAAAGAAAAGGGAATCCCTTGGCCCCTCTAAATTCTCCTTCTTTGGGGGATCTTCCCAGGATCACCAATTCATGGTTAAAATTAAGCAATATCAGGCCAAAAGTAATTCTAACATTTTGGGAAAGGAGCATCTCTTTACATTTCGAAAGCAGCATCTATGTTTAGCACACTCCGATTTTGAAGAAGAGGAGAGGGAATCAATGGAGAGTGTGGGTCCCCCTGCTCCAGCTCTGGAAGGCACCTGCAGGCCCCCTCAGCTCTTCCATGGGGGTCACTTAATGTCTTTTGCTTGCAAGTCACTCTGACACCTGTCAACCAGGTGGCTGAGTAAACACAGCAGAGAAGATTAGGTCTGTCTTGGGACTAGATAGTGCCAAATACCACGAAACTCTTCCACCCTATGCTAAACATTTATTTCAATACTCATTATCCATAGGGTTCAAGGCCAAGAAGCGAGAGCTGGCAGATGTCTGTGTAAGAGAGTCATGTATTTTGCTGATATTTACTGAGCACCTATAATGTGCCAGGCTTGGCCAACAGTAAACCTTTGATGCTGCTGTCAGTATCAGGAATTTATCCACAGTCTCTTCCCTAAGCTGCCTGCTCTCTGGCCCTAGGCAAGAATTATGCAGAATTCAATTTGCTTCCTGATGGACATGGACTCAAGGCCCTAGTGAAATAAATAAGTAAGCACACACCTGATGCATCTAACACACCTTTTCTGTCACTCCTGGCTCTGCCTGGGGCCCTGTTTGGGCTGCAGCGATTGAGGCAGCTCTGAAATGACAACATTGCCCATCGTGAGACCCTGGGCTGTGATGGCTTCCCCTAACCCTCTTTGGGAGGGGAAGCCCTGCCCCCAGCACTGGGAAGGATGAGGCTTTGTCATAACTGCCCCGTCCTCTTTCTCTCTCTCTTTTTTTTTTTTTTGAGACAGAGTCTCACTCTGTTGCCCTCGGTAGAGTGCCATAGCATCATAGCTCACAGCAATCTCAAACTTGAGTAGCTGGGACTCAGGCGCCCACCACAATGCCTGGCTAGTTTTTCAATTTTGAGTAGCGATGAGGTCTTACTACTGTTCAGGCTGGTCTTGAACTTTTGAGCTCGAGCAAACTTCCTGCCTTAGCCTCCCAGAGTGCCAGGATTATAGGCATGAGCCACTGTGCCTGGCCCTCCTGCTCCCATTTTATGTTCTGGGTTCAGGCATCATCATTCTCACTCTGGATTCTCTTGATGCCCTTCAGATAACCTTCAGGCCTCCTCCATTGGAATCTGAAAAAGCTCTTTCTGGCCAAGAGATGTCAAAATCTAGCTCATGTAGACTGGAACTCATCAGCAGGGTCCTCTCCCTGTTCGAGCAATAGGAAGAGGATTGACCATTCCTTAAGAGCAGGCCAGTTTGGGATAATTGACTAGCACTGGGAAAAGGAGCTTTGGGGCCTGCTCTGCCCCCACGTCCCAGTGGCTGTGAAAGTCTACACCTACTGCCTGGCCCCTGCTGCCTGCCACAACCAGATGTGGTCCTGTCAAGCTCACCCAAGGGGATAGTTAGGCTTCTTCCTCTCTGGAAGAGGATATATCTAAGTGGATGAATCCATCAGCTGTTAAGCCATTGCCCCATCTGCCCATCAGCCCTTCTGGCTAGACCCTGCTCCCCAAAGTAATGGATTCTTGAACTTCCCCCATCCCTTCCCTGACCAGAAAGACTGGGGTGCTGGCCTTCCTCTGCATCCTGGCAGTCCCCTTTCCTGGGGCTGAACTCCGTTCCAGAGCCTCCCATACCTGGCAGGACACACTTGGCAGAGTGAAGATCATGTCGGCTGCTCAGGCTACCATAACAAAACTCTACAGACTAACTGGCTTAAACAACAGAAATTTATGTCCTCTCAGCTCTGGAGGCCAGAAGTCCAGATCAAAGTCAGGATTGGTTACTGGTGAAGTCTCTCTTCCCCGCTGTTAGACAAAGCCTTGTATCTGTTTCCCTACTTGGAATTTTCTCTGAGCATGCACCAAGTCCTATCAGATTAGGGCTCTACCCTTATCACCTCATTTAACATTAATGACCCCCTTAAAGGCCCTGTCTCTAAATCTAGACACATTAAGGGTTAGGACTTCAACATAGGAATTTTGGAGAGACATAATTCAAGCCATAGTCTTCTCCCCTAGAATGATCCCAAACAATACCTGGAGTCACCACTCACCCCTCTTCATCCCATTCCCATTAGACCAGTTTCCTTAAAAACCAAAGCTGAACATGAGCTTGCCCTGAACATGATGTTAGGAAGGTCACAGGCCAGGCACGGTGGCTCGTGCCTGTCATCCTAGCACTCTGGGAGGCCGAGGAGGGTGGATTGCCTGAGCTCAGTTCAGACCAGCCTGAGCAAGAGCGAGACCCTGTCTCTAAAAACTAGCTGCATGTTGTGGCAGGCATCTGTAGTCCCAGCTACTTGGGAGGCTGAGGCAAGAAGATTGCTTGATCCCAGAAGTTTGAGGTTGCTGTGAGCTGTGATGCTACAGCACTCTACTGGGGGCAACAAAGTAAGCCTATGTCTCAAAGAATAATAATAATTATTATTATTATTATGATAACAATAAAAAATTTTAAAAAGGAAAATCTCAGATGTCTCTAGCATCCTACAAGAGTAGGATGTGCGGACATCACTTAACTCTGCAGTTCCATTCCACAAGCGCCCACCCAGTTCCTACCCACTCTGAGCCAGGGCTGGTGCCCACCACCAGCTAGGAAGGCACATGGAACCCCAGGAGCTTCCTCTGTTTGCCTCATTGGCCCCAGGACACTTCCTCTTGGGAGCCCCAGCCCCAAAGGGTTGGGGAGCAGAGCCAGGAAATGAGGAGGGCCAGGCAAGGGTGGGAGGCTTGGGGCTGGGAAGGGAGTGCACTGAAGGGGCTCTCAGTGTGGGTTTGTTGAGCAACAATCCTGTAGACATATGCACCAGTGAGGACGGAAGAGAAGCAGAGGTTCAGAGAGGCCACCTAAGACACAGCTGCCTCTCTCTGCCCTGCGGGAAGCAGAGTCTATTGCACTCTGGGTGCTGGAAGCTTCTTAAACAGGGAGCAAGGCTGGGCCCCTGGGCCCCTGGGAGTGAGATTAGGCCCAGGGGTGACAGCTCTACTCCATCCCTCCAAGTGGGACCCCACTTTGCTTCTTTCAAACCCCTGTTAACTGCTGCTACACAGCAGCCTGGCTTCATTCTCTCTGGACTTAAGCTTTTGCCTCTTAAGGGCACCTGAGGGAGACATCTCTGCAGGCCTTGGAGGAGGGGCCTTTGCTCCTGTACTGGGAGCCACAGGCTAGGCCTGGTGTGTAACTGACCCTGCCCTCCTCACTGCAGGGTGCAGAGACTTCTTGGGGGTCCAGAATTCCTCAGACGCTGGGCACAGTGGCTCATGCCTGTAATCTCAGGCCTCTGGGAGGCCAAGGCAGGTGGGTTGCCTGAGCTCATGAGGTCAAGATAAGCCTGAGCAAGAGCGAGACCCCGTCTCTAAAAAAATAGCTGAGTGTTGTGGCGGGTGCCTGTAGTCCTAGCTACTCAAGAGGCTGAGGCAAGAGGATCACTTGAGCCCAAGAGTTTGAGGTTGCTGTGAGCTATGACACAACCACTCTACCAGGGGCAAAAAAGAGATTCTGTCTCAAAACAAACAAACAAACAAACAAACAAAAAAAACCCACCAGAATTCCTTGGAGATGTGTGAGGACCCCGGAGACTTTCTCACCTGTCTCCCACTAGGTCCTCCCATTATGTCCATGTGTATGTCATCCTGGCCTCATCCCCCTCCTCCCAGCTCATTCATTATTCATCTGCTCAGCACATACAGCACACAGATTCTAACTACTCACTGGGGCTACAGCAGTGAACAAATAAGACCCCTGCCCTCATGTAGCTCACTGACTAATTTGGAGCAGATGAGTAAACTGACAATAAAATGTCAAGGGCATAAATTCTAAAGAGGGAAGTAGAGGTGAGATGGAAGCACCGAGTTGGGGCCTGCACTGGCTTCCTGGAGTTACCATAACAGATGACCAAAATCTGGTGGTTTACAGCAACAAACATTTATTCTTCCATAGTCCAGGAGAATGGAAATCATAATCAAGGCATGTCCAGACTGTGCTCCCTGGGAGAGCTCTGGGGAGGATCATTTCTTGTGACCTCCTTGCTTCTGGTGGTTCCTGGTGGCCCTCGGCATTCCTTGGCTTGCAGGTGCATCTTAGCCTCCCTAGGCACATGGTAGTCTCCTTGCCTGTGTCCAAATTTCCCTCATCTAATAAGGACACCAGTCATTGCCTTAGAACTCATTCTAATCCGGTATGACTTCAACTTGAACATATCTACAAAGACCCAATTTATTTTTTCTTTTTTGAAACAGAGTCTCACTTTGTCTCCCTGAGTAGAGCGCTATGGCATCATAGCTCACAGTAACCTCAAACTCTTGGGCTCAAGTGATCTCTGTCTCAGTTTTTCTTTTTCTTTCTTTTCTTTTCCTTTTTTTTTAGTGGAGACTGGGTCTTGCTCTTGCTCAAGCTGGTCTCAAATTCATGAGCTTAAGCAATCTGCGTGCCTTAGCCTCCCAGAGTGGTAGGATTATAGGCATGAGCCACTATGCCTGGCCCCCAAACCCTATTTCTAAAGAAGGTCACATTGACAGGTATTTGGGGATTTAGGAATTGAGCATATCTTTCAGAGGGGACACAATTCAACCCAACAACAGGGCCCTCAGCCTAAACATGAATCAACAGGGCAGGCTTCCTGGAGGAAGTTAAATTAACCTTTGAAAGCTAATAGCAGTTAGGCAGGTAAAGAATGAGGAGGGGAAATTGTGCGTGAAGTCCAGGGGCGGGAGAGAGTTGGTGCATTTGAGGTGACAAAGGATATGCAGTCTGGCATGTGTTGGGACTAGGAGGGTGCGACATGGAATTGGGGCC
Organism: Otolemur garnettii; assembly: GCF_000181295.1. Taxonomy (NCBI): domain Eukaryota; kingdom Metazoa; phylum Chordata; class Mammalia; order Primates; family Galagidae; genus Otolemur; species Otolemur garnettii. Next base: position 2,161,694 of record NW_003852599.1, on the reverse strand, counting down.
TAACGATGTAGGGCCCCATGTTACATGTCGAGGGGGTTGGATGATACTCACAGGGCAATGGGAAGATACTGCAAATCCTTATGGAAGAGACTGACGTATTTGTATAATAGAAACATCACTCTTGTGGCTATGTGGAGAATTGATGGGAGGGCACAGGAAGGCAGGTGAGGCAGCCTCGTCATGGTCCAAGGTAAAGAAAATCTTGGCTCAGACTGTAGTCAGAGCACAGGAAATGGAGAGAAGTGGCTGAGTTGGGCAGACATTTATTCAGTGTTATCAACAAGACAGTGTGATTGAAGGGTGTGGGGAGATGAAGGAGAGGAGCAAACTGGCTTCAGGCAGGCCTCTGGCCCGGGAGCTCCCCAGGGAGGACAGAGCACACCTCTCAGGGGAGCTTCTGCCAAGGAGGGGGCTCCATACATAAGGAATGTACAGAGATGTTTGGGGCTTTGATGTAAAATGTTCACAGAATTTACACCGTGCAGAGCCAAATGCCCAGAGGGCAAGAGGCCTGTCTTTCTTCAAAGAGAGCTATGGTCAGATTTCCACCAGCGTGGAGAAACCACGGATTGTGACACTATTTGGAGGAAGCAAGTTTAAAGGGAAATGACCCAGTCTAGACATTACCTTTTAGACTGGGGTGGGGGTGGGAACACTGCACGCCCATATAGGGATTGGAGGGGGTTGTGGTCACGTTAGGCAGAGGCAGCTCTGGATTCCCATCCCACCTGATCCTCTTCCAGCCTTTGAGTTTGCAAGATCTTCCCGTCACCTCTTTCCCTTTCTTCCACCTCCCCCAGCCAGCCCCGACCCCAGCTGGCCCAACCTATCTGGGCCATGACCTCTAGGTCTGCCCGCCTCCTGGGGTGTCCCCCAACCTGACCACAGGCACATTCTCCCTGTCCCACAAAGGCCGCCCCCACCCAGCCCCAGCTGCTGATCCAGCGCCTCTCTCAGCAGAAACATGGAAATGAAGTTACATTTTAGAATCTGAGAATTAGAGAGGTTTGGGAATACTGAGAGGAAAAAAACCCCTCAGGATAATGCGAGTTGTTATTTATGAAGCCCGGCACTGTGCAAAGAGCTTTGCGCGCATCATCTCAGTCGACCCCACAATCCCTGAGTACGTGTGTTACTGTCTCCACTTTACAGACCAGGGGATGGAGGCGTACACAGTTATGTGACTTGTCCACAGTCACACAACTTGTCCAAGGTTATGCGACCAATAAAGGGCAAAGGCAAGATGGAAAGTGACGTCTGCTTGGTTTGGAAGCCTGTGCCAACAATTCCTTCATTTCTTGCCTCTCGGAACCTGACTGTGGACGTGGACGGCTCCCCCAGGGGTCTTTGTTGCACCTTATCCCCTCACGATTCCATCAGCTAGAGGTGGGATGATCCTATCCTCAAATCAACTCCACAGCCAGGCTGGGTGAGATTATGAAAGCAAGCCAAAGGAATCTCTGATAAACAGAAATTATACGAACCGCACTCCTTGTCTCATTCATGGCTCATTATCATAAAAAGTCTGTGCACGGCCCTCTTTTGTTTTATGGGCTTTTTCTCATTTTACCCACAGCCTTCACTCCCATTCGCTTTCCTCCCCCAGGTACTCACTCTGGGGTATGTGATATATGGCCTCGCAAACTCATGGATCCTAGTTAAAATCTAATGTTGTTCTGTAGTGTGTATGTGTTTTTAATTTACACTAATGGTATTGTGCTATAAATCTTGTTCTGTTTCGTACTTTTTTTCATGCTCTGAACTATGTTTTTAAGATTTATTTCGGTCGCTCTTTACGCAGCTAGTTCAGGGTTCCAACTGCGCCCACCATCTTCCTACTGCTTCCCCCTTTCCCTTACCCCCTTCCCCAAGGATTTGGCTAATCAGAAATCGCACCTGAGTGGCCCATGTCAGCAGCAGTTCTGGGCTCTATACCTGGCAGGGGATTGCTGGATTGTAGACTTTACACAGACTTAATTTCACAGAGTATTTCTATAGAAATTGATTGGTAGGACGCCTCTATTCTACCCATCTATTTTGTCACTAGCAAAGGTTCTCGTCTTTCTGTTTTTCTCTAACACTTGGTTTCAGTCACTCTCTGATGGTGAGGTTGGTTGGCACTCAAAGCAGGGGATTATGAGACTATAGGGCCCAGCGAGCCACCTACCCCAGGATAACTCAGCTGCTGGCACTGGGAACTATTCCCACGCCTGCCCGGCCCTGCCCTGTGGCATCGTGAATCTCGCTCTGTCTTGCCTTCTCTTGTCCTGTTTAATCACAGTCACCCACTAGCATCAGGTAGAATGCAGCGTTGGTTGTGCTGCTTGGTATTCTTGCATCTTGGTGCATGCCCAGCATGGGGATAGTCCTTCCAGCTCTTGTCCAGTTGGCTCCAAATATAGCAGGGTTTCTTCCTCATTCCCGTGCCCAGTCCATCGGGGCCTCAGTGTTCCTGGGCCCATCAATTGCAGCTTCTCATCCCTCCTCCACCTCCGCGCATACCAGCCAAGCTAGGTGGAAATCCCGGCAGGTTTGCATGAGTAACCTGCCAAGAACTTGTTTTGGCTTTCCGTTATTGTAGACAGACATCTCCCTAAATTTCCGTGGAGGAGGGGAGGCATTGGGAAGGAAAGGCCCTCCCTCACTCACCTTCCTCCCTGTCCCCCTGGAAGGGTAGGTAACTCCTTTGTGTTTCTAAAGTTGGGTTTCTTCTTGGCTGGCTTGCAAGCTCCACTGTGGAATAGAGAGGTGGAATAAGACCTCTGCATTTCAGAATGTGACTGGAACTGGCCTGGTGCTGAGAGACACTCTCGGGCTGACAACAGATGCCTGTGATCCTTGAGGCAATCATGTACAAGCGTAAGAAAAAGAAAAGAAGCTGATCTTTGGAAAGAACTTCTGAGGCAGAAGAGCAGAGCAGAGCGGAGACCAAAGATCAGGAGGAACTTGAGAGCAGAAGCCGGGATGGGGAGAATCACCACTCAACATTCTCAGTCACAGAAATACTGCATAAAAAACAAGCACGAAATCTCAGTGTTATAGGATGAGTACTTATTTAGCACAGGCATCTTTCATTCAGCTGGGATTGGCCGACAAGAGCTGGGCTTAGCTACTCAGCTCTGCTAGTCTCAGCCTGGCCCACCCATGCACCGGTGGCTGGCCAGGAAACTGGCTGATCTAGGCTGGCTCTGTTGAGGGTGACTCAGCTCCAGGGCCTCTCCTCTTCCTCCTGGCTCTTATAAGCTAACCCAGGCACGTTGTTCTCCTGACGGCGGCAAAGTGCTAGACAACAAGCCCAGTTGTGCATATGCTTTCCAAAGCTTTGGTGTTATGGAGCTTTGAAATGATTCCAAACATTTGCATAGTTTGCTGTATGAATGATAGAGGTTTTGCTGTGGTAAGAACTTGGGAGGAAACTCCCTCTCTACCCCAAAATGAGACAGTGAACGCTTCTTCTTGTTGGAATGTTACATCCCCCCCCTTTATCAGACCCCGTATGTGAGTTCCTGACCTGAACTACAGGACTTCAAAAGACATACAAACCTATAAGCCTAAAGGTCTAACAGATACTTTGAGAGCGTGGGCCACAAGAGGCTGCATTCTGTCAGCCCCTCCTGGAAAGACTGACAGCTCATGCTGTGACAGGGCCACACTCTGCAGCCTTAGAGCTACTCCCCAAAGCCTTCACCAAGTGCCACAGTGCTCTCTGGCATCAAGGGACCTCATATGTCCTCACAGATCTCCACTGTGTTGGATGCCATCTCTCCTGAGAACCGCCGGAATAAAAGCTACCCCTGAAACTTTAATTAGCCTTGACTTCCCACGGAGGCCTACATCCCTCCAGTTGTTGCTCAACAACTAGATTTTACTAATTTTCAAACTCATTCACCATGGGATTCCTGTGTCTCATCTATCAAGTGTATTCTCTGTGAGGTTTGTTCATGTTATTCCAGCCCTTTAAAGGGTTGTGGACCTGGGGGGGGGGGGGGAATTCTCATTCTATGGCAAAAAACCTTGTGATTCAGGAGACCGTACTTTGATCATTCCCTTCTTGTAATTATATGAAACATTTGGTTACATGATGCTTGTCATAATTTCATTGGCCAAACAAGCCCCACAGCCAGAGGTATGGAAATAGTGGAAGGGAAAGGATTTAGGGACATAGATGCCCTTGATCTTCAATGCTTCTATTCCTATGAAGCCTAGTTGTATTCCCTTTATTTCATTCGAATGGGTGATGTTTTTTCTTGACAAGCAAAGAATTCTTGACCAAGGAAAGAAAAACTCTGTTTTTTTGACATTTCTCTTGAGACTTCACAACATAGCTGAGGTGACCACTGTGACTTTTCCTTTGTCTCTTTCTTATGACAGAGGGCACAGACAACATCCTGGGTCCTTGACAAGGAAAATGTGATGAATTCGACCAGCCTGGGAAAAATGATCAAGGAAGGAGAATCCTCTCTGGAGAGTGTCAAAACTATACATCCAAGAGCCTGGTAGACTCCCCTCCTCTTCAAAGAGGCCATCTGGAAAGCTGGGGGTGGGGGTGGGGTGGGCACAGCCTCAGTGTTCCTGGTATCTCAGCATCTCTTGGAATGTCAAAGGAGTCTGTATGAGGAGATGAAGGATGCTAAAAGGACACTGTCTCAAGGAGGAAGGGAGGGTGGGCGTGCTGGAGGGCCAGTGGTCAGAGTCCTGTTGATGAAGCTGGAAGTCATCTTCAGGCCAAGAGAGATCTGGAGTGAGAGCCAAGTGGCAGACCCAGGAGAGAAGGGCAGTAAGGACAGTAGCTCCAGGCTCCCAGAGTACCTGAAGCTTTGCCTACCCAGGTCTAAGAAATGTGGCGTTGTAGACTTTCAGACATGGGGCATCTACTGAAGTCCTTCCACACCTGGCTTTCATCACCCCAGGGCCGGGGGTGGAGCCTTCATGTGTGTGTGTGCAGTAGTGTGTGTGCATGCACATACACACTTCTATAAGGCTGGAGCAGGTAGGTACTACAGAAGCTTGGGTGCCCAGGCGAGCTCTTCCTCTACTTCCTTCCCTTCCTCCCCACCTTCTTGGAGAATGGGAGCAGCCTGAGCTGCCCCAGCCGCCTGCTAAGGCAGCCGCAGAGTTATTGGTGGTCCCGGCGGCCCTATCCCTCACTTACAATAACTGTTCAGGAGCCAGATCCTTGGGAGTTTTATGGGTGATGAGAATGTATGAACCAGAACAAGTTTGACTCCCTGACCCCCCATTGAACTGGCAACAGGAGAAGTGAAATCAATTCTGGTAACCTGAGCAGCAGGAGAAAGCAGGCAAGAGTAACGGGAAACTGTCAAGGCCATTTTCTCACTTGCACAACAGGGAAGAGGAGAAAAAAACGAACCAGTAACAACACAATGATTATGTATCGAGGCCGGCTACACAGCAGACCCTGGGCTGAATGATGGGACACAAAAGTGCATGAGATCGGGCCCTGGATCTGGTGATAGCCTGGGTGAAGGTGGAGGGTACATGTGTACACACACAAATACAGCATATTCTCATGGGAGAAAAGAGAGAGAGCTGACTGAGCCTAGAGCAGGCAAGGCCAGCCCACGTGGGTAGGGAGTCCACATCCATCAGTCCACGGCTAGGTTACACTGCAGTAACAGCCCCCAAATCTTAAGGGTTTACAGGAAAGGCTTCTTTCTCCATTGTAGGCTGGCAGGGGACTCCATTCAACATTTTCATTCTTACTTGGGACGCAGGTGAAGAGAGCAGCAGCTACTCAGGCCAGAGGGAAAGAGGATTCTAGAGTCTCACTTGAGCAAGACCTCAAATGGTCAGACCCAGAACCGACACATGCCACCCCCGCCATGACTGTCATTGGCCAGCCTTTGACATGCAACCCTGCGATGTGCCCAGCCTGTGGGGAAAAGCAAAGCACTCAGAACTGCTACAAAGTGCTGGAGATGCTTCACGCAGGAGGAGGATCTTGGGATGGGGCTTGAAGAAGACACAGGCAACGAGACAGAGAAGAGAGAACGACCTTCCAGGCTCAGAGGCTTCATGGACACATAAAATAGAAGATCTGAGGACATCAGCAAAGCTGGAGCCCAGGGTGGTGGGTGTTGCGGGGAGAAGAGGAAGGGGCGGGCTCCAAGGAAAGCTGGTGAGCCTTGCTTGGCGATTTGGAGTTTATCCTCCAGCAACGCGCAGGCAGCAGGCAGATCTGAGCAGCCCGGGTGCTGGGGATGCTTAAAAGGGAAATGCCCGGGAGGATTTGGGGAGAGCTATATTGGGCACCAGCTTCGCAGGCAGAGGCCTGCAGGCAGCTGGCCGCAGTCTTCCTTGTCTTTGTTTCCCTGGATAATGCTTTTTATAACTCTGTAATAGCCAGCACTTGCTCTTATTTTAAAGATTTTAAAAACCTGCTGTTGTGACTGGGGTGCAGCTTGGGGTGAGTGAAATCCTGGCTTTTGTTGAACTTTGGAGACAACGTATATAAAGGATACCACCCATGCGGTGAGCTTGGGAGCTCCGGCTGCATCAGAGGTTCTTCTCGCCCCCGCCCCCGGTCAGGCCTGTGCATCCCAAGTCACACAAGATTGGGCGAGGGCAATGTGATTTTGTGATGAGACTTCTGAGGACAATCGTCTCCGCAGAGGATGTTGAGCTGCGATTTCAAGTTCCCATCTCCCATCTCGCTAGAGAATTCTCTTGTCACCAAAGAATGGTGACAGGAGGCTGAGCAGAAGGGAACTGTGGAAGGAGTTGCAATGTGGGAAGGGTTTGACCTAAAACACGTTGTCAAAGTTGAGTCCTTGGAGCTGCGCTTGAAGCGCTGCACTGCAGAACTTTTCTCAGATGGTGCCTCTGTTAGACAAAAAGCCTGAGCACCTCCCCTCCGGCTGGCACAGTTGGGAGAGGACTTCAGTCCTAGTTCCCAAGAGGGGTGTGTGTCAGGGAAAAACTCTTGGTTTCCCTCTTCCTCACATCACTGCGCTTGCTCCCACTGGGAACTGGGTCCTTTTGCTAGGGAGCTTGACACTCATTGGCCAGGCTCGTAGGGTCGCCCTTTCATTTTCGCCCAAACACAGCTTGCCTCAAAGACAGATGAGAAGCACCAGCCCCCTCTCCTGTTCCTCCATGTCAGCAGCTCACACATGCGGGTCTTCCTTTCCAAGAAGACCATCATCCATTCTGGGACCAGACGAAGAAGTCAAATTTGTCCTATGACATGGGCCTGGCTATCTTGAATTCAGAGGACAGAGGGAAAGGACTTTTCATTTGGCCTCAGGTCCAAACTACCTTCTCCAATAGCTACTCCTGGAGAGCCCCAAATAAGGCTGATCATGGGCCTCCCCACTTGATCATTTTGTGTCCCTTTTCAGAGGGAGAGAGAGGGTGAGTGATCAGCACTTATCACCACCAGCTTGTTGCCTTACAAAATTCCTAGGTCTGCAGGAGATAGGGCTTCTGTCTTCTCTATACTGGCCCTGTGCCCCATGAGCACAGTTATGGGAAGAGAGTCAAGCAAGTTTCAAGACTGGAAACAAGAAACATCAGTCTGTTTCAGAGCAGACCCTCTGCTGAGGTATGAAGAATGGGTTGGAGAAGGAGGGTTGAAAACACAAGGCCTAGTTAGAGGCCGACAGCAATAATCCAAGTGAGAGATGATGCCTGGAAAAAGACTGTATCAGGGTTAAACGAGAAAGGCAGAGCCAGTAGGAGACGCATGTGGGAAGCTTTACTACAAAGGCATGGCCAGATGAGACAGGTCCAAAGCCTGTGGGGCAAACCCTGAGGAAGGACTGCTGGGGCTTTCAGGTGTGGGGTAAAGCTGACACCACAGGAGACGTTTATCTTCTGCAGGGAAGCCTCAGCTCTGCTCTCAAGCCTTCAAACTGATCGGATCTGGCCCACCCAGATTATGTAGGTGTTCTCCCTTACTTTGAGTCAACTGATTATGAACTTGAATCCTATCTACCAAATACCTGCACCTCAACACATAGCTCAGTGTTTGATTGAGAAAGTGGGGACTCTAGCCTAGCAAGTTGATGCATAAAATGACCACCCCAAAGGGCTTTGGCCATTTTCCCTAAACCAGGGACCCTGATATTTCAGAACCAGACTCAATAGAGAGGTTCTTTGGCTGTGCTTTGCTGGTGGCCTGGATAGCAAGACAAGCTCCAGCTGGCTAACGATCAGTCACTACTCCAGGTGACAGGGAGCCAGCAGAGGGAGCAGGGGTGGCTTGTTACATGTCTACCCAGTGGGCAAGAGAAAGATTTTCATGGTTTCCAGGCAAAAGCCACAAAGAACTGAGCTCTCATGTCTCCTCGGGTATAACATGGGGATACTGATACCCCCTTCAGAGGGTGTTTTTGAAGATTAAAAGAGCTAGCGTCTAAACTGTCACCGTAAGGATGGGTCAGTCTTTATAGTGAAATGACAGGAAATTATTGACTCACATAGATATATGAAGTCAGTTTCTTTCTGATAGAGACCATGAAATAATCTACCTGTCTCACCCGCTGGGTCTAGATGTCTTCACGGACAAAGATGGGTGTTCCCCACCTATTACCAGTCGTCTACAGCTTTGTTAATAGGCCAGATTCCAACAATATAATAACAGAACTCAACTTTAAAGTGCACGAACCAGTATTCTAGAAAGTTATGTGAAGCTATTTCAAGAAGTGTGGTAGGAATGACATTTATGTGACTCGTTTTGTACATAATCTTGGAAAACGCCTACTGATCTTCTCACATAGAAATGAAATGTTGCCTCCTCGGCGAAGGCTGCTCCAACGTCCCGGGCCTCGTATGGCTTCCTCCTAGGATGACCACTGGGGACAGTGTCCAAACACAGACTCTGCCACCAGCTGCCTGCCTCGCTGCCACCACCCACCACTCACCTCCAACTGCCATCCCCAAACACTCACCCAGCACCCGCATTCCTGCCTGTCAGCGAGTGTAGCGCCTTGTTCCCATTGATGAGTGGGATGAAGGGGCCTCTGGAAACTTGTTCCCATCACATCTAGTGTCTGCTGTCCCCGAGGAGCTGAGCCCCTGTCCTGAGTTGCGTCTCCTTTCCTCCAGCAGGTGGTCACCCACTCTTAGGCACTGTGTGGACTGCTTTACAGCAAATCATCGCTGTTATTTTTTTAATGCCATATTAATAGAGCTAACACATATTTTCTGCTTCCTATATTTCAGCCACTTTTCCAAGAACCTGGTCTACATTAACGTACATAATCCTCATAACTCTACGAGTAGGTGCTATTTTTGTTCCCATTGTATAGACGGTATAGCTGAACTTCAAGGACTTGCCTGAAGTCCTACAGATCAGTAAGTGACAGAACTGGTTTGTAAATCAAGCTCCTGTTTCTATTTCCCTCTGCCACCTGCCCCTTCATCCTCCCCCACCCCACACATTTAGACACACTTTCAGATGCATGAGCTACTCCTGCTATTTGGAGTTCGTGGCAACCCAAACTTTGCAACATGGGGTCCCGACTCTTCTTGGCCAGCCCAGATGATTCAACCCCTCATCTCCTATCCCCCTGTCTTACTTGCCCCTTGCCCCATCAATCTTCCAGGAATCACATCTCTGATGATCTGACAGCCAAGTCATGGTCCTGTGACCCCCTTGTTTACTGTACTGTATTGTCCCTATCTGACTAGGTGTCTCTTCATTGGCCTAGGAGCTTCTTTCAGGCAGAAATTGCATCTTCCCTTCTCTTCTGATCCCGGTTCATAGGATTTGATGAGGAGAGAGAAGATCTGTAGCATTAGTGGGAAACCTCTGCTTAAGAATGAGGTGGAAATGGGTCCAATGGGAAAAGTTAAGGAAATGAGTGGGGGCGGATGAGTCTTCGTGGCTGCTGGCTGAGTGGAGATTGCAAAGAGGCACTTTGCATTTCGACAAAGACCCGGGACTCATGGAGGTGAGGACTTCATACCAGGGCTGGGGGGCTGCCCAGAGTCAGGGGAGCTATGCAGTGATGCTCACGGGGCCCACCCCTCACTTCTTCCTAAGCATCACTGTCTGAATTTCCCTGCCACTTGCATTTATTGAAATTTGCTGTTATTTCTGGGGAAACCAGGATGAAGACACAAATAGAAGCACCTTACGCAGCTTGCATGGAAGAAAATGCGGGAAGGAGGATGAAAGGGAGGAGGGAGGCAAGAGGAAGGGGAGAAGAGGGAGAGAAAAAGATGGGAACAGGCGAGAACGGTGAGAGGGGGAGAGAATATTTCAAAATGGACTTCATGAGGCCCTGTGGCTTGGCCGTTTAACCACTGCAGATTTAGTGGTTTCTAATCTCATCTCCACTATTCGTGTCCAGAATCTGGATTTTGCCTCTTGTACACTGGGCAGTAGTGAACTCACTTCCCCTACCCCATGCTAAGCTCTGCTCTGATCTCCATTGCCCAAAAGTGGAGGAAAAAAAAGACATTAGGGGTGAGCTCAAGAATGTGGTGAATCCCTTCACAAGGATGTTGTGCATTTTGGAGAGTTGCTTTGTCTGGTCTGAGAGAGTTTTGCACTGAGATGGAGAAGTAGTTTGGTCCCTTGAAAATTATCAAAAACCCCAAAGAACTTTTGTTTACATTTATAAAAACCTGGGTTTTTTTTTTTTTTTTGTCATTTTGGAAATTCAAACTGAGAACATTTCAAGACCCTAGAATACACAAGCACACACTTCATCAGCCTTCTCAGGGTGTCAACACCGTCAGACATCACGGAGAGGCTGCAGAACTCCACCGTGTACTTGGGAGAGAAGGGAAAAAACAAATCACATCTCGTTGTGGTTACAAAAGGAGTTTAGATCCCTTAAGTACCTGGATACTCCCCACAACACACTTTGAGAACATCTAAATTAGGGAACTGAGATGGGTACCACGGGAGAATGGTACCCACGATGGAATTCCCCCTGTTATTCCCCAAAACCTTGGACAAGACGATGAGCTCATGTACTCACAGCTGCAGTTGAATTTCTTGAGATACATGGGTACCAGATGATGTGCAGGCAAGTCAGGGTGATTCACTCAGCCAAGGGGGACGAATCTGAGGACCCAGGAAGACACGTAGTCAGGAATTAGGGACAATCACAGAGAGGGTGCTGGGTCCCTGTAAGCTATGAAATTTGAGGGTTTCAACCCATTTGTGTAAATCCACCAGAAGCAGAAAAGCTCTATCATGCTTGTTGCTGTGAGGTCAAAAAACGTAATGGTCTCCAAAGACCTTGAACCCTGTGGCAGTCTCTGTATCCCCATCCCATCCTGTGAGGTCAGCGTCTGCCTTCAGCCCCACCAGCCTCCTCCCTTTCTATGGTGCCAGAGGAACCAAGGAGCTGCCGCAATCAAGATGAAATGTCAAATTTTTTAAAACCCAAGGAATAGCTGTAATTTGCAAGGAGACAGAATGCAATTAGCATACACTTGTCAAAATGGGAGATGGTTGTGTGAGCCTCATATTGCCTGTGTTTTATTAAGACTGGGCCAATTCCTGCAATTCTGCTTGCCTTTTGCCCCATTAGTGGCCAAACCAGAACAATAAATAGGAAGTCAGTGGAGAGCATTTAGGAGTAGGATGGCCAGTTCCTTGAGAGTCTCCGTGGAGGACAGAGAGAAAGTCAGAGACTGCCAGTGATCTCTTGTTTGTAATCAGAGGAAATGAGGGCTTCAGCCTGGACCCTTCAGCTCCCCGGCCGCCAGCACCTTTGTAACAGGGCTTTGGGGTAGAAGGCAAGAAAATCAGGGCAGATGGTGACTAATCACAGTATTAACCTGGTAGTCTAGATGTGGCTCTGGAGGAGGAAGGGGAAATTAAGGTTCCCTAGGCAGGTTTCAAGGCTGCCTGTAAATTATTCTGCCCTGTTCTCCGCTAAGGTGATATTTGCCTGTAGTTGCCAGTGCCTAGTGAGGCCCTATCCCTGCCCTACCTGACCCTGAGGCTGCCACCGGGAGCTGATTCTGACCCTACTGGTTCCTGATCGCTGCTGCAGGAAATTCTGTAGCCCTGGGATCAAACTTGGCCTCACTGTAATGGGAGTCACCTCCTAGTCCTTCATCTGTGTCCATGGTCCTACTGAGTCCTCTTCCCTGGGCTCCATTAAAAGACTTGCAACCTGCTCATTAAAGGAGCACGACCTGAGGATAGGACGGAAACATGATTTTAGTTTTGCTCCTGTCCGCCTTTTAAAATGTATTCAGTGAGGGCCATTTTTCTCTTGCCCGAGGATGAAATCTATGTCTCAAGCAGGCCTCATCATTTTCTCCCGGCTTTTAGGCAATAAAAAGATCTCTGGTCATTTTAAACCACAAATACAGTCTCAGTTCAGTAATTAAAATGGTCTAGTCCTAGATAATAAGAATTCTGGGCTGGTTTAAATGTCCCCTAAAGGAGCCTTTGACGGCTGGGAAGGGGCAGAGTCTTTGTCGGGCTTTCTACCCCAGGGATTCCCCTTCTCTCCCACCTCCGCTGACCTGGGACTTTTGGTCAAACCTTTTGGAGGTTTCTGATGCATTCAGGTGGGAGGTGGTGGTGGGGTGACTCTGGGAAGCACCTGTGGGTCTGCACACTTTCATCTAGCTTCTTAAAGACCCCTAACCTCTGGTTTTGCAGCAGCCTGTACCACACAGAAGAATCAACTCACTGGAGTCCCTCTGTCCAGGTTTAGATGCTTCCTTGGCAAAATTTAGGAGGCTGCAGGACAGCACACTCTTCTTGCTGGAGGAGGGGGCTCAGATTATCCCGCCCAGGGAGGGACCTCCCATCTCAGCTCAATTGTTCCTCCTGCTTTGCTTTGCAGCCTGGAAGCCACAACCCCTTGTTTGAGATGCCATAGGTGTGTGTGTGTATGTGAGAGAGAGAGAGAGAGATTGAGAGAGTTTGGATATTTCTCCCCTCCAAATTTCATGTCAAAATTTGACCCCCAATGTGGGAGGTGGAGTCTGGAGGCAAGTGTGCGGGTCACATGGGTAGATCCCTCATGAAGGGCTTGGTGCCCTCTCTGTGCTAAGAAGGGAGTTCTCTCTCTAGCTGGTTGTTTGAGAAAGCCCAGCACCCACTCCTCCCTCTGCTTCCTCTTTACCAGGTGACGCACCTGCTCCCCTTTCACCTTCTGCCCGTAGTAAAAGCTTCCTGAGACCCTCATGAGAAGCAGAAGCTGACGCCATGTTTCTTGTACAGCCTGCAGAGCCAACTAAACCTTGTTGCTTTCTAAATTACCCAGCCTCCAGTATTTCTTCATAGCAGTGCAAAACAGACTCACAGAGTCAGACATCAGTTTCAAGTTCTCACGATTCCAGGGCCACATTATGGGGTCTCTGTGGGTCCCATTAAGGGCCCTTCTATAGCTTCAGGTAATGTTTTGCTTTCCAACTTCAATTTTTTTTTTAATTCTTGCATATTTTGATCTTGGTCAGAGGTCCTGCTGAGTGATCTCAGAGTTGTGAAATTTGTTCTCAACTTCTTCACACTATACAGTATCAATTATGTTGAAACTTCCGTTTTCATTTGCCGTAATGACGCTCTGTGTGCCCAGTGGCTATACTCTGTCCTTCTGGAAATGAGGCACAGATGGGTTTGGGAGACCACGTTACCCCTCTCCTTAGAGATGTGACTTGGGGATGTTGGCCCCATCCCGGCTCCAGAAGTGGGTCTTGGTGGGTTGACATCGATTAGCATATTCCGCCCTTCTAACCAGAGGGATTGGTTCAGACAGGGGAACCTGCTTTGGCGTGAAGGACTCCCCCAAAGAGCATGTGTTGGAAACTTAATCCCCAGCGCAGCAGTGTTGGGAAGCAGGACGTAATGGGAGGTGTTTAGGTCACGAGGGCTTCAACCTTATGAAGGGATTATAAAATATAAAATATAAAAGGGCTTGAGGATCAGAGTTCAATCTCTTACTTTCCCTCGCCCCTCTCTTTGCCCTTCTGCCTGGGGTCACATAGCAAGAAGGCCTTTGCCAGAGGTTGGCCCTTGGCAAGTTCGATCTTGAACTTTCCAGCCTCCATAACCTTGAGCCAATAAATGTCTGTTCATTAAGTTACCTAGTCTCGGGTGTTCTATTTTAGCAGCCCAAAATGGACTGAGACAGAAAACTGGTACTGGAAAAGGGGGCTGTTGCTATAACAAATACCTAAAAATGTGGAAGCAACTTCGGAACTGAGTAATGGGAAGAGGCTGGAGGAGTCTGGAGAAGCGAGCTGGGAAAAGCCTCACTGCAGGGAACAGAACGTTAAGGGCC